>NW_024041484.1:238498-373498 GCF_014851395.1 Micropterus salmoides
AACGAACTCCTCCTAGGGATTTAGTCCGACCGACCTCAAATTTCTGCTGTGCCTTCTAAAGGCATTGAAGATGAAAAGTTGTGCTATTTGCAAGTTTTCGTCAATGGGCGTGTCCGTGGCGTGGCGTCAAAGATCAACTCTTCGCCATGACGGGAAGTTGTCGTAGCTTCAGTGTACATGCTCACAGACCAAACTGTACATGAGGATGAGAGTCCCGCCCTGAACACATGTACATGCTGATATCACCCACAGTCATAGCGCCACCTGCTGGCAACAGGAAGTGACTTTTAACGAAGCAGCCCCCGCCGCACGTTTCACCTACGTGCACGAATTTTCTGTGGTACGTGTATCTTGTCCAGACGCACAAAAAAGCCTCTTGGAGCGATGCCCTAAATCAACAGGAAGTCGGCCATTTTGAATTTTACGTCAAATTTTGGATGATTTACACACTTCGTACTTTAACAAACTCCTCCTAGGGATTTAGTCCGACCGACCTCAAATTTTGCTGTGCCTTCTAAAGGCATTGAAGATGAAAAGTTGTGCTATTTGCAAGTTTTCGTCAATGGGCGTGTCCGTGGCGTGGCGTCAAAGATCAACTCTTCGCCATGACACGGAAGTTGTCGTACTTCAGTGTACATGCTCACATCTGCACCAAACTGTACATGTAGGATGAGAGTCCCGCCCTGAACACATGTACATGCTGACATTCACCCACAGTCATAGCGCCACCTGCTGGCAACAGGAAGTGACTTTTAACGAAGCAGCCCCCGCCGCATGTTTCACCTACGTGCACGAATTTTCTGTGGTACGTGTATCTTGTCCAGACGCACAAAAAAGTCTCTTGGAGCCATAGCCTAAACCCAACAGGAAGTCGGCCATTTTGAATTTTACGTCAAATTTTGGATGATTTACACACTTCGTACTTTAACGAACTCCTCCTAGGGATTTAGTCCGACCGACCTCAAATTTCTGCTGTGCCTTCTAAAGGCATTGAAGATGAAAAGTTGTGCTATTTGCAAGTTTTCGTCAATGGGCGTGTCCGTGGCGTGGCGTCAAAGTCAACTCTTCGCCATGACACGGAAGTTGTCGTAGCTTCAGTGTACATGCTCACATCTGGACCAAACTGTACATGAAGGATGAGAGTCCCGCCCTGAACACATGTACATGCTGATTCACCCACAGTCATAGCGCCACCTGCTGGCAACAGGAAGTGACTTTTAACGAAGCAGCCCCCGCCGCACGTTTCACCTACGTGCACGAATTTTCTGTGGTACGTGTATCTTGTCCAGACGCACAAAAAAGTCTCTTGGAGCCATAGCCTAAACCCAACAGGAAGTCGGCCATTTTGAATTTTACGTCAAATTTTGGATGATTTACACACTTCGTACTTTAACGAACTCCTCCTAGGGATTTAGTCCGACCGACCTCAAATTTCTGCTGTGCCTTCTAAAGGCACTGAAGATGAAAAGTTGTGCTATTTGCAAATTTTCGTCAATGGCCGTGTCCGTGGCGTTGCGTCAAATCAACTCTTCGCCATGACACGGAAGTTGTCGTAACTTCAGTGTACATGCTCACATCTGCACCAAACTGTACATGTAGGATGAGAGTCCCGCCCTGAACACATGTACATGCTGACATTCACCCACAGTCATAGCGCCACCTGCTGGCAACAGGAAGTGACTTTTAACGAAGCAGCCCCCGCCGCACGTTTCACCTACGTGCACGAATTTTCTGTGGTACGTGTATCTTGTCCAGACGCACAAAAAGCCTCTTGGAGCGATGCCCTAAATCAACAGGAAGTCGGCCATTTTGAATTTTACGTCAAATTTTGGATGATTTACACACTTCGTACTTTAACAAACTCCTCCTAGGGATTTAGTCCGACCGACCTCAAATTTCTGCTGTGCCTTCTAAAGGCATTGAAGATGAAAAGTTGTGCTATTTGCAAGTTTTCGTCAATGGGCGTGTCCGTGGCGTGGCGTCAAAGATCAACTCTTCGCCATGACACGGAAGTTGTCGTATCTTCAGTGTACATGCTCACATCTGCACCAAACTGTACATGTAGGATGAGAGTCCCACCCTGAACACATGTACATGCTGACATTCACCCACAGTCATATCGCCACCTGCTGGCAACAGGAAGTGACTTTTAACGAAGCAGCCCCCGCCGCATGTTTCACCTACGTGCACGAATTTTCTGTGGTACGTGTATCTTGTCCAGACGCACAAAAAAGTCTCTTGGAGCCATAGCCTAAACCCAACAGGAAGTCGGCCATTTTGAATTTTACGTCAAATTTTGGATGATTTACACACTTCGTACTTTAACGAACTCCTCCTAGGGATTTAGTCCGACCGACCTCAATTTCTGCTGTGCCTTCTAAAGGCATTGAAGATGAAAAGTTGTGCTATTTGCAAGTTTTCGTCAATGGGCGTGTCCGTGGCGTGGCGTCAAAGATCAACTCTTCGCCATGACACGGAAGTTGTCGTAGCTTCAGTGTACATGCTCACATCTGGACCAAACTGTACATGAAGGATGAGAGTCCCGCCCTGAACACATGTACATGCTGATTCACCCACAGTCATAGCGCCACCTGCTGGCAACAGGAAGTGACTTTTAACGAAGCAGCCCCCGCCGCACGTTTCACCTACGTGCACGAATTTTCTGTGGTACGTGTATCTTGTCCAGACGCACAAAAAAGCCTCTTGGAGCGATGCCTAAAATCAACAGGAAGTCGGCCATTTTGAATTTTACGTCAAATTTTGGATGATTTACACACTTCGTACTTTAACAAACTCCTCCTAGGGATTTAGTCCGACCGACCTCAAATTTCTGCTGTGCCTTCTAAAGGCATTGAAGATGAAAAGTTGTGCTATTTGCAAGTTTTCGTCAATGGCGTGTCCGTGGCGTGGCGTCAAAGATCAACTCTTCGCCATGACACGGAAGTTGTCGTACTTCAGTGTACATGCTCACATCTGCACCAAACTGTACATGTAGGATGAGAGTCCCCCCTGAACACATGTACATGCTGACATTCACCCACAGTCATATCGCCACCTGCTGGCAACAGGAAGTGACTTTTAACGAAGCAGCCCCCGCCGCATGTTTCACCTACGTGCACGAATTTTCTGTGGTACGTGTATCTTGTCCAGACGCACAAAAAAGTCTCTTGGAGCCATAGCCTAAACCCAACAGGAAGTCGGCCATTTTGAATTTTACGTCAAATTTTGGATGATTTACACACTTCGTACTTTAACAAACTCCTCCTAGGGATTTAGTCCGACCGACCTCAAATTTCTGCTGTGCCTTCTAAAGGCATTGAAGATGAAAAGTTGTGCTATTTGCAAGTTTTCGTCAATGGGCGTGTCCGTGGCGTGGCGTCAAAGATCAACTCTTCGCCATGACACGGAAGTTGTCGTACTTCAGTGTACATGCTCACATCTGGACCAAACTGTACATGAGGATGAGAGTCCCGCCCTGAACACATGTACATGCTGACATTCACCCACAGTCATAGCGCCACCTGCTGGCAACAGGAAGTGACTTTTAACGAAGCAGCCCCCGCCGCACGTTTCACCTACGTGCACGAATTTTCTGTGGTACGTGTATCTTGTCCAGACGCACAAAAAAGTCTCTTGGAGCCATAGCCTAAACCCAACAGGAAGTCGGCCATTTTGAATTTTACGTCAAATTTTGGATGATTTACACACTTCGTACTTTAACGAACTCCTCCTAGGGATTTAGTCCGACCGACCTCAAATTTCTGCTGTGCCTTCTAAAGGCATTGAAGATGAAAAGTTGTGCTATTTGCAATTTTCGTCAATGGCGTGTCCGTGGCGTGCGTCAAAGATCAACTCTTCGCCATGACACGGAAGTTGTCGTAACTTCAGTGTACATGCTCACATCTGCACCAAACTGTACATGTAGGATGAGAGTCCCGCCCTGAACACATGTACATGCTGACATTCACCCACAGTCATAGCGCCACCTGCTGGCAACAGGAAGTGACTTTTAACGAAGCAGCCCCCGCCGCACGTTTCACCTACGTGCACGAATTTTCTGTGGTACGTGTATCTTGTCCAGACGCACAAAAAAGCCTCTTGGAGCGATGCCTAAAATCAACAGGAAGTCGGCCATTTTGAATTTTACGTCAAATTTTGGATGATTTACACACTTCGTACTTTAACGAACTCCTCCTAGGGATTTAGTCCGACCGACCTCAAATTTCTGCTGTGCCTTCTAAAGGCATTGAAGATGAAAAGTTGTGCTATTTGCAAGTTTTCGTCAATGGGCGTGTCCGTGGCGTGCGTCAAAGATCAACTCTTCGCCATGACACGGAAGTTGTCGTAACTTCAGTGTACATGCTCACATCTGCACCAAACTGTACATGTAGGATGAGAGTCCCGCCCTGAACACATGTACATGCTGACATTCACCCACAGTCATAGCGCCACCTGCTGGCAACAGGAAGTGACTTTTAACGAAGCAGCCCCCGCCGCACGTTTCACCTACGTGCACGAATTTTCTGTGGTACGTGTATCTTGTCCAGACGCACAAAAAAGTCTCTTGGAGCCATAGCCTAAACCCAACAGGAAGTCGGCCATTTTGAATTTTACGTCAAATTTTGGATGATTTACACACTTCGTACTTTAACGAACTCCTCCTAGGGATTTAGTCCGACCGACCTCAAATTTCTGCTGTGCCTTCTAAAGGCATTGAAGATGAAAAGTTGTGCTATTTGCAAGTTTTCGTCAATGGGCGTGTCCGTGGCGTGGCGTCAAAGATCAACTCTTCGCCATGACACGGAAGTTGTCGTAACTTCAGTGTACATGCTCACATCTGGACCAAACTGTACATGTAGGATGAGAGTCCCGCCCTGAACACATGTACATGCTGACATTCACCCACAGTCATAGCGCCACCTGCTGGCAACAGGAAGTGACTTTTAACGAAGCAGCCCCCGCCGCACGTTTCACCTACGTGCACGAATTTTCTGTGGTACGTGTATCTTGTCCAGACGCACAAAAAAGTCTCTTGGAGCCATAGCCTAAACCCAACAGGAAGTCGGCCATTTTGAATTTTACGTCAAATTTTGGATGATTTACACACTTCGTACTTTAACGAACTCCTCCTAGGGATTTAGTCCGACCGACCTCAAATTTCTGCTGTGCCTTCTAAAGGCATTGAAGATGAAAAGTTGTGCTATTTGCAAGTTTTCGTCAATGGGCGTGTCCGTGGCGTGGCGTCAAAGATCAACTCTTCGCCATGACACGGAAGTTGTCGTAACTTCAGTGTACATGCTCACATCTGCACCAAACTGTACATGTAGGATGAGAGTCCCGCCCTGAACACATGTACATGCTGACATTCACCCACAGTCATAGCGCCACCTGCTGGCAACAGGAAGTGACTTTTAACGAAGCAGCCCCCGCCGCACGTTTCACCTACGTGCACGAATTTTCTGTGGTACGTGTATCTTGTCCAGACGCACAAAAAAGCCTCTTGGAGCGATGCCCTAAAATCAACAGGAAGTCGGCCATTTTGAATTTTACGTCAAATTTTGGATGATTTACACACTTCGTACTTTAACGAACTCCTCCTAGGGATTTAGTCCGACCGACTTCAATTTGTGCTGTGCCTTCTAAAGGCATTGAAGATGAAAAGTTGTGCTATTTGCGAGTTTTCGTCAATGGGGTGTCCGTGGCGTGGCGTCAGAGATCAAGTCTTCGCCATGACACAGGAAGTTGTTGTAACTTCAGTGTACATGCTCACATCTGAACCAAACTTTACGTGCTTGATAACTCTCCCACCCCGTTATGGAGGACCGATCCTGACACAGCCAGAAATAAATACAGAAATAAATAAATGCTCAATAAATAAATAAGCATCCAATTAAATACACAAAAAATAAAGTAAATAAATAAATGTAGGTAGTAATTAAATTATACAAGGAGACATAAATGTTATTTTTAATTAGTGCCTTTACTTATTCACCTTTGTTATAATTACCTTATTTGTTTATTCAACTTTATTTATTACTAATTTTTTTAATGTATTTATTTATGTGTTTTAATATTTTTGTCTGTTTTATTCTTCCTTTGTATTTATTTACCTTATTTATTTTCACCCATGGTATTTATTTCTGCCTGTCTTTTTTAAATTTTTGTATGCATTTCTGCCTCATTATGCAAATGAGGAGGGGCTGTGTCTCAAGGGGTCATCTTCTCTGCTATTGGTGGACCAGTCAGACAGGAGAGCTCCTACTCTGCCTGCAGACATCAACGATCTTGCCCCTCACACAGTCAGATGCTTCCTTCAGTGCGCTGAGGTGTTTAACAACTCTGAAGACAATACTACCAGCATGTCTTCCTTCTCTTTTCACGTAGACGCTCCGACAGACAGTGCTTTCAGTTTGCTGCATGCATGGACACAGAACTGCGGTATAGGGAGAAGCACACGGTCAGCTGGCTGCAGCTAAAACTGGAGTGCACTCGTATTCAATTCTGTATGGTAAATTCAGTTTTAACGGAGCAGAGCGAGCTGACAGGCAGAGTTAGAGACTTTTTCTGTCCGTTTCTCTCTTTACAAAGACGCATGTTGCAGTCAGAGTCTTCTCTGAGATGCCAGCACGACATACAACACAATTTATCAAATTACACAACGGATATACAGTATGAAAATAAGATTGATTGGATTATACTCACAGGAAGTATAAAACCTCTTACATGGGTCTATTAAAAGTAAAGTAACACAAAAATGTCAGGGAAATTACTTTACTTAGATTTAAGTACTGCAGTTGTACATTTGAAATACCTTCCTACCTTTCTGATAGGAAGCCTTCTTGAGGTGGTATAAAACATTTCTTCTTATATTCTGATTTGAGTTGTGGACAACTATGACCACATGAATTAAAAAAACATTTCACTGCCCAAGTCAGCTATAACACAAGTCTTGATCATCAGACTACATGCTGTACAGTATTTGTGGACAGATTTTGTCCCAGGATTTATTATGCATTTCTTCTTCTTCGTTGCATGATTTAGAATAATAAGGTGAGAAATGGGTCTGTTCTGAGTTCATCCTGCACTGCAGCAGCTAATAAAGTCCATTTAATCCCAAAAACGCTTTTCTTTTAGGCAGGCTGGAGCAGAAAACAACTCACCTTTCTCAAGTTGTACAGTAATGTCACATGTGTATGAAGGTGGATCAAACAAGCTAATCTTAAATGTCAAAGTAGAGAGGAGCCTAGTAGGCCTATTTATTTTCATTCATTACACAATATGAATAAGTTATGCAGACAGTTGTAAAGAAAGAACATCTTTTTCTTCTGTTCTCTACTTGTTATAGTTACACAGTATTAGGGGTGTGGGCTGTATTAAAAGTATCCACTGTTCTCCCATGCTAACACACAGTAACGATGAAATGTGTGCTGTTCTCACATTCTTCCTCTGTATGTACACATAAACAACAAGGCAGGGAAATATAAAGGAATTTATTTTATTGTTTGGGTACATTATTGTTCAGTGTACATGCTCACATCTGAAACAAACTTTACGTGCTTGATAACTCTCCCACCCCGCAGACATCTACACCAATACCGATTTATATTCATAGCGGCAAGTGCTATGTAGCTCCACATAGGGGACACAGGAAGTGACATATAACACCTTCATGTGGCGTCATAACCGCGTAGCAAATTCACAGCCGCACCGGCAGAGCTCCAGAATATGCAACTCGGCCGGCTCACACGCGGACGCGCTTACAAGTGCGAGGGCCCGCCCAACGCTGCTTGCAGCTTTAATTTGCTTTTATTTTATATAATTTTTTTATGTGCAAATATATCTTGGGAAGTTAAAACTTACAATAAACCTGATTCTGAGCATTTAGTTTTAGGGGATAAAGCCTGGCTGTTATAATAATTAGAGCAATGATGGCGGCCTCTGTGCTGGGGGTATTGCGCAATACCAGCAAGAATGCACCGTCTCAAACCGTCAGCAGCGTTTTGTGTGCTCGTGACATTGCAAGTTTATTCTTCCAAGAACGACTAGCAAAAACGTTCTCCCCAAGAACACAAGTCTATTTTTTGCATTCTTGGTTTTGGGAAACACTCAAGGACTAAAGACACACAGCAAACATTTAACACCAGGGACTAACGAGCAGGGCGGGAGCAACACAGGCGACCGGGATCAGGACTAACGAGGCAGAGAGACAGCAGGGGGGAACAGAAAGACAGGCAGGCAGAGACAGCAGGGGGGAACAGAGAGACAGGCAGGCAGGCAGGCAGAGACAGCAGAGGGGAACAGAGAGACAGGCAAGCAGGCAGGCAGAGACAGCAGGGGGGAACAGACAGACAGGCAGGCAGAGACAGCAGGGGGGAACAAAGAGACAGGCAGGCAGGCAGGCAGAGACAGCAGGGGGGAACAGAGAGACAGGCAGGCAGGCAGGCAGAGACAGCAGAGGGGAACAGAGAGACAGGCAAGCAGGCAGGCAGAGACAGCAGGGGGAACAGAGAGACAGGCAGGCAGGCAGAGACAGCAGGGGGGAACAGAGAGACAGGCAGGCAGAGACAGCAGGGGGGAACAGAGAGACAGGCAGGCAGAGACGGCAGGGGGAACAGAGAGACAGGCAGGCAGAGACGGCAGGGGGAACAGAGAGACAGGCAGGCAGGCAGAGACAGCAGGGGGAACAGAGCGACAGGCAGGCAGGCAGAGACAGCAGGGGGGAACAGAGAGACAGGCAGGCAGAGACGGCAGGGGGAACAGAGAGACAGGCAGGCAGAGACAGCAGGGGGGAACAGAGAGACAGGCAGGCAGGCAGGCAGAGACAGCAGGGGGGAACAGAGAGACAGGCAGGCAGGCAGGCAGAGACAGCAGGGGGAACAGAGAGACAGGCAGGCAAACAGAGACAGCAGGGGGGAACAGAGAGACAGGCAGGCAGAGACAGCACGGGGGAACAGAGAGACAGGCAGGCAGGCAGGCAGGCAGAGACAGCAGGGGGAACAGAGAGACAGGCAGGCAGGCAGAGACAGCAGGGGGAACAGAGAGACAGGCAGGCAGAGACAGCAGGGGGGAACAGAGAGACAGGCAGGCAGGCAGGCAGAGACAGCAGGGGGAACAGAGAGACAGGCAGGCAGGCAGAGACAGCAGGGGGGAACAGAGAGACAGGCAGGCAGAGACAGCACGGGGGAACAGAGAGACAGGCAGGCAGGCAGGCAGGCAGAGACAGCAGGGGGAACAGAGAGACAGGCAGGCAGGCAGAGACAGCAGGGGGAACACAGAGACAGGCAGGCAGAGACAGCAGGGGGGAACAGACAGAACTAATAACAGAACACATAGCAGACATGGGGAAAAAATAACAACCTACACAGAAGTACCAGGAATAACACTAAGACATAAAACCAGAACCCAGAGAAATCAAAACACAGAGTAAACTAGACACAAGACAACAGACAAGACAGAACCCCAAAACACAACAGACCAAAATAACAGATGTGAATGTGACAGGAAAGGCTTTTTAAAGAATGTTTGAACGGTTGAAAGTTTGTCTCCAAACAGAATATTCACACATGCTTTTCATTTATTTGTAAATTCATTGAATGTATTCACAGATAATTTTTTAATGTGGAATTTATTTGTGTATTTCAGATCTGTTTTATATTTGCAAAATATTGTTGTGGATTTAGAAATCTCTGCTTTTGTATTTGTGGAAAGTGTTTCATATTTACAGATTACACATTTACACTCGGATTGTGGATCTATTCACACAAATAATATTAAGACAATGTAATCTTCATAGGGTAACCACCTGCGTAATATCTACAGTAAATTTAATTTACTGTATTTTCTGGCCAATTCTAGTTATAACATTTTATAGAGGACAAGTTGTAATAAAAAATTAAAACAGTAATCCAGTCAGATTGACAGAATGAATGCACACAGTAAACTGTATGATAACTTATGGTAAATGGTTCAATAGTAAATCCATCCTATTTGTCCTGACTGTGACTTAATCAAAGAAATCCATGTATCTTTCTGCTGTTGACTGACACAAAGAGATGTACAAGCTGCAGCGTTGCTTTTTTCAGTAAGTGGGACATGATGTATGGGGGATGTGGAATATGCTTTGTTTAATGAGCCAAATAAATTTGCCTCTGTTGTTGCTTTTTATAGCTGCTTGAAATGCTGCTGTCTTAGCACACGAGCTTCTTTACAACCAGTGCACCAAACACTTGTGATGTCAGATTGTTGGGCTGAAAACAGGGAAGGAAAGCTGATGTTTTCTCTCGGTGTATCTCTGGAGTTCTCCCTGCTGTGCAAGAGGGAAACACGAGCACAATCTGGGCTTTTCCTTGTTTTTCATAGATGTTGACATCTTGTTTTGTGCAACATATATATTCAAAATGTGCATTTCTATATCTCTAATGTAAATGTTTTGTGTGTAGAGCTAAATATATTGTGTTTATACAAATCCATGTGTTTCAACAGCCCTCTAGGTCTTCCAAAAAAATTCACAACTTTGGGAAGAGGTCCAACTCCATCAAGAGGAATCCCAATGCCCCAGTGGTTAAAAGCAACTGGCTTTACAAACAGGTACAGGAGGAAGGCATTCAACTTAAAGATTTTAGGATGTGTTTGAGTGTTGTGGGACTAACAGTGGACAGACAGAAGACAGGTGAGGCAATGAGGCCGGGCACAAGACATGGATGAACATACAGGATGTAGAATGTAGTTTCATTATTCACTGCATTTAGAATTTTTCATCTTTGATTGTTATAACTACAGGGAGTCACCGTAGGAAAGGAAAGAAGTGGATCATTTTAGGAAATACACTTATTTGCTTTCTTTCTAAGATAAGGAAAGAGAAGTTTTGGCTACAAACTCAAGACTATAGGTTAACTACAGACCTTTAATCCGGACATGGTTAGCCTAGCTTAGCCTAAAGACTAAAGGCAGCAGGAAACAGCCAGTCTGGCTCTGTGCAAAGTTCAAAATATACCAGTGTGGGGCAAGTTACTTAGAAGTTGTAATAAATTACTAGTTAGTTATTACTCCTTAAAAAGTAATAATATTACTTTACTTATTATTGAGTGATCAATGTAACTAGTTACGTTATTCGTTACGTTCCTGTTGGAGCTGGGCATGTTAACGCATTAATTAATTAATGCCTACAATTGTTTTATCGCACATAAATGCAGTATTTTTTTTATTATTATTATTCTGAAAGTCCCTTGCTCACTGGCTCTGAATACACATCCAGTCAAACCATGGGTCACAGGAGGGGTGGAATGTTGATCAGCCTGCAAATCACCCACCCAAACAAGCAGTGGAGGGAGGCTTCGGCAGACGTGTGGGAGAAGACAGCACTCCGCGAGTAAATGGCAGGTAAAATTGTACATAACTTTACCTGATAGGCCTTCATCTAGTTTTGCGGGGATGCTCTGCCATGCGAATTCCCTCGTGTTGATGTCGTATTTAGTAAACAGTAATAGATTCTGGAAACTCACAAACGGCGAGGATCAGTCTCTTCCAATGAATTGTGTTGCGCGTTGCGTACTAAAAGTTCAAGACAATTCAACTTCGGCAGTGGGTGCGTGAGGCGAGCACTACCTACAGTTTCACGGGAACGCACCTGCTTGTCACTACACCTTTTGCTCGACCACTTAAACTTACAACTGAACATAGAAAAATGTTTCTGCTGATACCTGTTCAGAAAAAAGACAAGAACTGGACTCTGATGGGAACTTGTTTTAACAAGCTCGATAAAGGTAATGCCCTGGCAGTGGCAAATAGCTTTGCTTTTATTTTTGATTTGATTACATTAATGTTTAAGTTGAGATTTACAAGAAATATTTTATTGCTACTGTGTAAAGGGAATACTGCTGGTAAAAAGCTCCTTATTTGTTTTAAAGTGTTTGCAAACCACATGTTATTGCACTTTTGTGTATATAGCAGTACATTTAAATTAAAAGTGTGCAATACACTACTTCAGAATGTATTATTCAATTGTACTCATAACAACGCGATTAATTGTGATTAAAAAATGTTATTCTTGCCCAGCACTAGTTACTATATTACTTTCACTACCCCACCCCAAACAAAGCAGTATCTCCCAACTTTTTAATCATATTCATAAAAGCAGAAAGCAGGCTAGGCTATAGTTTTTCACAAAACATAACATTTCTTTCAATGGCTGAAATAAAAAAAATAAAGCAAGTAAATCCCGACTTCCGAACTTCTGTTCTGCACATGTATTTATAAGAGCAGTATTCAGTATTATGACAAAACATAAAAGGTTGACGCCACTCTCTCCCAACAAGTCCAACCATCCCTGGCAGTAGCTGCCGGAGTTTCTTTCTATAAGTTTCATGTTGCTGTGCTGCTTCAATAAATCGTTGTTTGTTCACGGTTATAGGCTTTTTGCTGCTCGCACAAGTTTACAACGGACGACAATGTTGTTTGCATCGTAGACTGTGACACAATGATGTGATACTTATACTTGTGGAAAGAAATCCCTCTCCCCCTCGTTCTCCATTCTTATTTAGCTTCTTGGCTAACAGCTGACTTGAACAACATAAAGTCCAGTACCACTGGCCTACTGCACAGTCGGGCATTCATGCTTTTTTGCGTTTTTTTATTATTATTATTATATATTATTTATTATTTTAGACTTATTTAGTTTTTCTACGGTACCTAATAGACAACTGCTGCTTTCCATTAATTTTACTACAATAAAATCATCTGATATAGATAGGAACCCTGCCTGCAGAATCAGAATCAGAAGGAGCTTTATTGCCGAGTAGTGTTTTACACATATGAGGAATTTGCTTTGGAGATAAGGTGCTACACGTAGACAAACATACAGTTGACATAAATAAATGTAGAAATATATAAATATGGAATAAACAATGCAAGTTATAAAAGAATAATTAAAGAATAGAGAAAAATAATACTATTTCCAGAGAAAGAACATTGTGGCAGATATTTACATGTTACTCTGGTTTGTGTTTTGCAGACGTATTGCAATGGAAGAGAATATTGTGTACACGAAAATATTAATTGACAAAATATAAAAGTATAGAACAACAACGATTAACAATTAATAACAAATATGTGCAATGTGCCAGGTTTGTGCATGATATGAAATGTAAAGTAAAAAATAAAAATAAAATAAAATTTAGATGTGCAGAGACATTTGCGTTATTTGAAAAGGGGGGGGAGTGTCAGTGGGGGACCTGGGCCTTGTTGATGAGGCTAGCTGCAGACGGGAAGAAGCTGTTTTTGTGGCGAGAGCCTCCTGCCAGAGGGGAGAGTCCAAAACAGTTTGTGTCCAGGGTGGGAGGAGTCAGCTGCAATCTTTCCTGCTCTCCTCAGAACCCTGGAGGCGTACAGGTCCTGAAGTGATGGAAGATTGCAGCCAATCACCTTCTCTGCAGAGCGAATGATACGCTGCAGCCTGCCCTTGTCCCTGGCAGTGGCAGCAGCGTACCAGATGGTGATGGAGGAGGTGAGGATGGACTCAATGATGGCGGTGTAGAAGTGCACCATCATTGTCTTTGGCAGGCTGAACTTCTTCAGCTACCGCAGGAAGTACATCCTCTGCTGGGCCTTCTTGGTGAGGGAGGTGATGTTCAGCTCCCACTTGAGGTCCTGGGAGATGATGGTGCCCAGGAAGCAGGAGTCCACAGTGGTGACTGGGGAGTCACTCAGGATGATGGGGGAGGGTGGGGCTGTGCTCTTTCTAAAATTCACAACCATCTCCACTGTCTTCTGAGCGTTGAGCTCCAGACTGTTCTTACTGCACCAGGTCACCAGATGGTCGATCCCCACCAGAGATGAGCCCAATGAGGGTGGTGTCATCTGCAAACTTCAGGAGCTTGACAGACTGGTGACTGGAGGTGCGGCTCTTGGTGTACAGGGAGAAGAGAAGGGGGGAAAGAACGCAGCCTTGAGGGGAACCGGTGCTGATGGTCCTGAAATCAAAGATCATGTTTTCCCAGCTTCACATGCTGCTTCCTGTCCGTCAGGAAGTCAGTGATCCACTTGCAGGTGGAGTCAGGCACGTTCAGCTGGGAGAACTTGTCCTGCAGCAGGGCCGGGATGATGGTGTTGAAAGCAGAGCTGAAATTCACAAACAGGATCCTGGTGTGGGTTCCTGGGGAGTCCAGATGCTGGAGGGCTGAAGCTGAGTGGAGGAGTCTCGGGGGAAGGTGTCCGATTGACTCTCAAAGCGGCAGCAGAATTGGTTCAGCTCATTTGCCAGGCGAGAGTCGTTTATGGAGTGGGGGACTTTGGGTTTATAGTTAGTGATCTGTCTGAACCCCCTCCAGACAGAAGTGGCGTCGTTTGCAGAGATCTGAGTACAGTCTTTTAGCTTCTTGCGCTGCCTTGCTAAACCTGTACTTTAACACCCTGCACCCGGCCCTTTCCCCACTTTAGCTGCGTTTCGACCAAAGGAATTTTACCCCGGAACTAGGAACCTTTGGAGGAACTCACTGCGTTTCCACCAAAGGGACCAGGGTCTAAATGTAGTTCTGGGGTCTTCATTTTACCCTACTCGGGGGATAGTACTTTCCAAAAGTACTGGGTACTTTGGGGGGGCTTGCCTTGCAGTGAATTTCTTAATGGGTGAGTAGAGGCTACTGGCTTTAACTGGAGAATGTCGGGTGATCCTCTCTTTTCCACCGTTGTTTGCAAACCAATAAATCACAATCAGCAGTCAAATAGCCACACATGTCTCCCCGCTGTCCGCCTGAGATCAATCGTCGGCATTAAATGTAAATAGCAGCCAGCCTGGGTGTGTTTACAGCGAACAGCTGATGGAGTTACTACTGGGTCCAGAGTTGTTATTTAAGTTTTCATCTGTCAGGAAGTTTCAACACAGAACTGAAGTCGGTCTCCTCCTCTTCAAAACCAGCTAAACAGCTGATTACAGCAGGTAATAAAGCTCATTAAAATCACTTTCCTCCGACGCTCAGGTGACACAGACATGAGTCCTGCAGCTGATCTGCAGCTCTTGTCACTGGAAATGTTTTAATAACCTTCCAAACTGTCACGATTTTATTTTTGCATTGTTTTATCTGTGCTGGAGTTATTTTAAGAACTTGATGGTTTTATCCAGTTTGTAATCCACACGTCTTGCGGATGTCCACCTGAGATTGTATGTCGGCATTAAATTAGCTGGGAAACAGTAGCCAGCGTTCAGCAGTGTGTTTACAGCGAGCAGCTGATGGAGTTACACTAAATACTGGGTCAGAAGTTGTTGTTTTGAGTTTTCATCAGTCAGGAAGTTTCTACAAGGAGACGAAGTCAGTCTCCTCCTCTCCAAAACAAGCGGACCAGCTGATTACAGCAGGTAATTAAAGCTCATTAAACATCTCGTTCCTCCGATGCAGGCGGACACAGACATGTGCTGCCAGCTGATCTGTATCTCGATGGCTGGAAATGTAATAACCTTCCAAACTGTCGCAATTTTATTTTTGTGCTACTTTATCTGTACTGGAGTTATTTTAAGAACTTTATGGCTTTATCCAGTTTGGTCTTTGTCTCCTCCTTTTCCAACCTTAGCTGTCTGAGTTTGGCTGTAAACCAGGGTTTGTCATTGTTATAGCTCACTCACAGGTGTGTGTTGGTATACAGCTGTCCGCACAGAAACTGATGTAAGACCTCACAGCATCAATAAACTCATTGAGACTATTGGTACCTACAGCTTCACTGGTCCATTTTTTTGATATCCTCACTACATGTTTACAGAGTTTAAATTTTTGCCCATAAACAGGAATCAGGAGTGTCCCAGTGGAGCGTGTGTGACGGCGTGATAGGCACTGCTAACTGTGGTGTAGCAGTGATCTAAAGTGTTCCTCTGTCTGGTTGGACCCTTTTATAAAACTGTTATTTGGGGAGTTCTTGTCGTTGCACGTTGGCGTGCAGTGGAATATAAACACCGACCAGAGTGAATGAAGCAAACTCACGGGGGGAGTAAAACGGTTTACAGTTAATGATCCAGATCAGGAGAACAGTGCTGCTGAATCACTGTCACGTTGGTACACCAGCCATTGTTAATATAAAAACAGACACCTCCACCTTTTGTTTTGCCGGATAGCACTGTGTCCGCTCTGTAGAGTTGGAAGCCTGCCAGCTGCAGCGCAGAGTCCGTTATCAGTTCACACTGCCAGGTCTCTGTGAAGCACAGAACAGAAGATGAATAAAAGTCTCTGTTTTTCCCCACCAGAAGCTGAAGTTCGTCCAGTTTGTTGCACAGTGAGAGAAATATTGCCGGTAGCAGTGTGTGGTGTCCCCGCCGGCGAAGACGAACGAGCGAACCAGCACGTTTCCCTCTGCTGCGGCGCTTTACACCCTGAACAATAGCAAGCGAGCTTCATCAAAATTTCCAATAATTCCACTGATAGCACGAGAAAAGTGGGAAATAAATCTGCTGTAGCTGTTCCCCTGATGTTCATGAGCTTTTCTCTGGTGAAAGAGCACCAGGAATCACAGCTGAAAACTGAATTAACACACAAGTTTTGTGAGTTGATTTAAATTCTGGACAGAAATCGACTGCAGCCAGAGGCTACCTAGAAGGTTGAGAAAACAAATTGAAAAATCTAAAAAGCCATGGCCTTGGAAATACATTGACAGTGATGTAAATTTGTATACATTTGTGGTGCATAAAACACTGACATGGGCCTTCAAATCACTGTCTTTTTAAATGAGCTGAAAAGACATCTTTTCAACTTTCACTTTCAATTAAAGCCAGTAAAATTTTGCCTGTTTCTAGTGCTCACCACTCACATCTATGATCTGTTCAGTGATACGAAAACACATTGACTTTGTTGGCAACAGTGACATCATCTTCATACATAACTAACTAGCTACCTAGCTACATCCATGAAAGGTGTGGACAGAAATGTGACCACAAAAAGGTTAATTGATTCAGAGGAAACGCTGAGTAAAGTTTACTGATCTTGTAATGTTTTCAACATCAACAATTATTTGTTGGGAAACAATGAATCCTGCTACAGTGTTTCCATTCACTCACTGCAAGTTGAGCAATTTCTTGGCCCCACAGAGATCTTCTATGGGTCAATATTTCAAGTGGTCTGTGGACCTCTGGCCACTGAAGCCTCATTGGGGACTATTCAACTCAGCGTTCAGACACCAGTCAGAGTCACTGTCTGTAACCTCCTTCTCAGCCTTGGTCCCTGTGCCACCACTTGCTTCTATTTACATTGAGACAAGAATCGATTCTCTTCACAGCACCATACCCCCTCTCTTCCCCACAGACCTGTCAGGCTAAGTGCTCCCTCCCACAAGAAATGTCATCAGTGTTTACCCAAAGCTCAAAATCTATGGCTGAATACTGCACGTTGCAAACAGTGCTAAAGACCCAAGTGAGCGAATGGTCTCGAAAACCTTGTTATTGTCGCTGCAGTCATTATGGCGCCACGGAGGGTGGAAAAACGAACCAGAACTGCAGCGTAGAGAACAAAGCACAGGCCTTCGCCCCGAGCTCCACAGAGGCAAATTTGTCACTACGTTATGAAGAGATAAAACAGAGCAATTTGTCTCAGAGGAGGAGATAGAAGCTGGTTAATAGAAGCAGCCAGAGGGAGAGACAGTGAGGGTGTCAAAGGAAGGGAAGTGAGGGGAGATCAAAAGAGAAGAAATGTGTGTGTGTGTGTGTGTGTGTAAGAGAGAGAGGGTATATCGTTCCCTGTAATAACTACAGTTTGAATGACTGATTGATGTGTTGTGACCTTTGACCCCTGCAGGACAGCACAGGCATGAAGCTGTGGAAGAAGAGGTGGTTTGTTCTGTCCGACATGTGCCTCTTCTACTACCGTGGTGAGGACACACACACACCCACACATATCCAAATCTGGGATGCAAGCAGTTTCATTAAATATGTTTGTCAAATCAAAAGCAATTCACAGTGAGAGCAGGTGCAGTCCAGGTTTTGTTTAAGGACAATTCAAGAAAACACATTCACTATTTCAAGGACCCTCCCATGTTACACCTGTTATAAGAAACATTATATATATATATAAATGGTAGCTGTGCTTTAATCTTGAGAAGCTGCAGAGCTGCGGTCTGCATTCATTCAACTTACACTGTAAATTTCCAGCTAAACTGAGGCTTTTTGAAGAGCTTTCTCTCTCTCTCTCTCTCTCGCCTGTCATTCACCGGTCTTGTGCAGAGTTTTGTGTGTATTTCATGCTGCCGACAACTGCTTGCACCTTGCGGTTCCTCGGGGGTCTATTTCAAGGTTAAAAAACCTAAAATATTCTTTGTGTGGTTCATCAACATTGATAAATTATCAGAAAGTCCCGCGAGGTGCGGACAACTCGGCACAACACCAGTGAAGCTGGGGGTCGGTCTCTTCAGCAAGTGTTCCTCTTCCGCCACCACACACACGCCACGCCTACACATGTGCACTGATGACCCAGGGTTAGGGTTACAATTTTGGATTTATTCACGCACTTTAAAAACATTTATGGAAAGTTTTATTCTTTTTATATGTTTATTTACAGCATGAAACTTTGAAATGTATATTGTAATAGGTTGTATATTAACTTATCGGGAGAAGTGGTAGTTCTATGTAAAATCAGAAGTTGAGCACCCCCATATCGCCAAAATGGCATGATCCTTGATTTGCTGCGAAGTTTCAACTGTGAGATTGACAGTCGAATCAGGCTCCGCCCATCAAAGCATTGAATCTTCAACTACAGGTGATGGTCATATAATTAGAATATCATCAAAAAGTTGATTATTTCAGTAATTCCATTCAAAAAGTGAAACCTGTGTAATGTATACATTCATTCCACAGACTGATATATTTCAAGTGTTCATCCCTTTTAATTTTGATGATTATAACTGACAACTGACACCTGGTGCCACACTCTAATCAGCTAATTAACTCAACCCATTCAAAAATGTGGGGGAGATTCACAAAGAGTGGACTGCAGCTGGAGTCAGTGCTTCAAGAACCACCACGCACAGACGTATGCAAGACATGGGTTTCAGCTGTCACATTCCTTGTGTCAAGCCACTTTTGAACAAGACACAGCGTCAGAAGCGTCTCGCCTGGGCTAAAGACAAAAAGGACTGGACTGCTGCTGAGTGGTCCAAAGTTATGTTCTCTGATGAAAGTAAAATTTGCATTTCCTTTGGAAATCAAGGTCCCAGAGTCTGGAGGAAGAGAGGAGAGGCACAGAATCCATGTTGCTTGAAGTCCAGTGTAAAGTTTCCACAGTCAGTGATGGTTTGGGGTGCCATGTCATCTGCTGGTGTTGGTCCGCTGTGTTTTCTGAGGTCCAAGGTCAACGCAGCCGTCTACCAGGAAGTTTTAGAGCCCTTCATGCTTCCTGCTGCTGACCAACTTTATGAGATGCAGATTTCATTTTCCAACAGGACTTGGCTCCTGCACACAGTGCCAAAGCTGCCAGTACCTGGTTTAAGGACCATGGTATCCCTGTTCTTAATTGGCCAGCAAACTGGCCTGACCTTAACCCTATAGAAATCTATGGGGTATTGTGAAGAGGAAGATGCGATACGCCAGACCCAACAACACAGAAGAGCTGAAGGCCACTATCAGAGCAACCTGGGCTCTCATAACACCTGAGCAGTGCCACAGACTGATGGACTCCATGCCATGCCGCATTGCTGCAGTAATTCAGGCAAAAGGAGCCCCAACTAAGTATTGAGTGCTGTACATGCTCATACTTTTCATGTTCATACTTTTCAGTTGGCCAACATTTCTAAAAATCCTTTTTTTGTATTGGTCTTAAGTAATATTCTAATTTTCGGAGATACTGAATTTGGGATTTTCATTAGTTGTCAGTTTTAATCATCACAATTAAATGAAGTAAACATTTGAAATATATCAGTCTGTGTGTAATAAATGAATATAATATCCAAGTTTCACTTTTTGAATGGAATTACTGAAATAAATCAACTTTTTGATGATATTCTAATTATATGACCAGCACCTGTATTTGGGGTCAGCCCTAGTAAGTTTTATTCATCCATCCATTCATCCATCTAGTGGTGAGGGTTGCGAATTGCAACAAACTGCTCATCCCCCCCTCCCCCAGTGAAGTTTACAAAGGCACTTTCAGGTGAGGATCAAGGCTCCTCTCCACTTTGTTTAATTAGATAAGCAATCTGCAAATCTTACCAAAATGTATTTTTTATTGTTATGTTAATTATCAAATTACACCTTTGTGTGCACAGTAGCAAAGCAATAGCCTACAAACAAATATGTTTTGTTTGTTTTTTGCAAATTCTGAAAGTAAGTATTTTTGGTCACTTGATAGGCACACAGTCTTATTATTGAAATGTTGTTAGCAGTAAAAATAAATGAGTTTTTTCCACCAGGGCAGTAAAATGTGAAGTTTAGCTGGATGGTCTGCTACCGTTTTATTGCCATTAATATTCATCAGCTGTTTGTCTTGTGAACGTAACCAGCACATTTCTGTCCACTTAGCAAAGCCAAAACACAGCATTGGAGAATGACATTACATGAAATTACAATCCAACTACATATTTTACACCACTGACAAGAGAAACACTTCTCTCTGTGATTATGCCCATCTTAGCTAAAGATATCAAATAATTTTCATTTGGACTAACTTAATTACCTGTCCAGCAGAAAACAGGCAACCTTAGCACCGCTTTGAAAACATCTGTCCCACATCAGAGCCTTCCATCTGGGAAAATCCACAACGATTATGTCCTTGATTTCTGCCGTCATTGGTCCCCAATTCATCTAGCTTCATCATGAAGATTCACGCTCCGTCTGCTCATGCTAAATAATAGGTGTGCTCCTCCATTTGTACAAATTTCACGTCTGTTCTTTCTTCTAATAAACCAGATGACTACTCAGAGACTGTTTATTTTTATAACTTCTTCTTCATACGCATTCAACGTAGTGACGAGCATCTACACTGCCGGAATTATACATGAAGAAGAAGAACAACTTAGTGATGAAACACGCTCTGTGCTAGTCTGTTTTGGGCTACTATAGAAACATGGCGACCTTTATACAGCACTGAAAACATAGTTATGGATCTTATATTGCATTTCTGTCAATAGAGCATCAGAAATATTACACACTGAACCTTTAAAGGATAACTGCTCAGAAAACATAACTGTCAGCTAATTAACGACAAACACGGAACATGAAGCAGATATGTATCATTAGTTCAGCAGGTAAGTTGTGGTTTATGAGAAATAGACACACAGCAAGATAAAGGCAAAGGAACTGGTATTAGACTGTTACATGGTATCCACAGAGACCCTGAGTTTAAGTTTAGTTTAGAGGTAGGCAGCGTGACCCTGGGCTACAAAGCATTGTTCAAACCAGAAAATTTTCTGCTCAGAATCCCAGGTTTTAAAGATTCCAAATATGCCACCACGAGTTAAAAGACAATTATGCACAGTTTTAGGGCTGAATTACAAAAAATATATATGTTTTGTCATAAGTGGTATCTAGCCATGCTTTGAGTTTGAAAGATCTCCATTAGCCGTTTCTGCCTCCCACTCAATACAATGGAAGTGAATGGAATTTTGTTAGTGGTGCTCACATCATTGAAAAGTACAGTTTACATTTCGCTGAGCTCATGTAACTTCAGCGAGGTGGTGTGACAAGCAGATAACAGATGAGACACTATCACAATGTTTTAATGTTGTTTTTATTACTTAATCAATCGCAGTGGGTAAAGTCAAGGTTCAGGAGGTCAGGTGTTCTTGCCTGTTAAAAGTGTTTGTTCTTGCTTTCACTCACAGCTGCGACGCTCGCACTGCAGCACCTCTAATTTAGAACTTTACATTCTATAGCTCATCTGTTCCTTCTTCGTGTCTCCTAAACCCTTGAGAGAGATTTTTCCATCTCCAAATTGACAAATTAGCCACTCTCAGAGCGCAATCAGCAGCCGCTTTCATGACAAACCCAGGGGAAAATTGGATGTTTAGTGGCTTAGCCAGCCAAAGACGAGAGAGGGGAGGTGTTCTTGGGAAGGACAATGACGTGCTCAGCTTTCCGATAATCTCTTCATTTTTTATTATTTTTTTCTTCTGCTTGCTCTATCACTTTATTTTAAGCACCATCTGTCATTCAGGTTGGGAGGTGTTTGCAGAGCTTGGAGTTGTACAAACTACTTGTTGTATGAGCAAAGGCGATAAGCATCCCTGTTACTGTAAATCTCAGCAAGATTAATTCAGTGTGTTTACAAGCACTCTAATAATTCCATTATTACCAGAGTGAGGCGATGCACTGATGATTACAGCTGTCATGTTAACACATGAAGCGTGTGTAGTTAACATACAGTGTAACAACATGTAGTGCTGTACTACTTCAAAAGTAGAGCTGGAAGTTATGAAATGGATTATTTAATGGATTTGCTTTACACCATCCCCCACCATCCCCGACCATTATCTTGAAATAACTGTAACAACATATGGTTCTAATGTCTTGTGTGCCCACAGGTGAAAAATATCAATCTGCTCCAGAGATGCCCAAAAGTACAATAAGTATAGAATCTGGTTGTAACAGAATTATCATTCGATCAAATTTTTATCTTTATTAAAGAATTTGCTGTTACAGTATGTGTGTACGTAGACTCATCTAAACAAACATCCCGAAACATTAGTGAACCTGCTGTACAACATGTCGATCGCTCTGAAAAAGTCTTCTTAAAAGAAAACACCCACTCACTGCAGTGTATACCTCCAGCATATCTCTGCATGCCAGCTTACTTATTCCTTCTTTTTCTTACTCTGTGTATGTGTGTGTGTGTTCTGTATCTCAATAATTCAGCGGCAGGGATCGGAGCGGAGGAGCTGCAGGGCTCACTGTGCAGGCTCAGCTAAAGCAAACAGCAGCACCGGCTGCAGGCACTGTAGGTTTTTGCTGCAGCTGGTGCAGCAGACACTGTGCTGCCTGTAGTTTGTAGCCTGTAAGCTTCCATCAAAACAAAGTTGTTCTATACAGAGCACAGAGAGGCAGTAGAAGGATGCCGTAATCTGTTCAGATTGTTGTTTCAAAGGTTTTTTGGATGTGACACCAGTAAATATTTGCTTCAATAGAGGAGTCAACTGTAATGCACTCATTGCTGCATTTCACATATTTTGTGCTTTGCAGCTGGTTTTCACAGTGAAATGTGAAAGCAGCCCGAGAGTCTGTCCTTAGCTGTATGTGTGTACGCAGTTCCACACTGTGCACCACACACAGGGAGGGAAACAAGATCATAGTTTATACAGAAAGCAGGTCAAGCTGGTATGAACGTCCAATCACATCATTCTCTCTCTGTCTCTGTGGTCTGATAAGACTGATCAATTTTCAATTCAATTCAATTCAAATTAGCTTTATTGGCATGAATGTGTAACAACAATATTGCCAAAGCATCATACATACAACATAGGAACACTTACATCCATACATTTCATTAAACAAGTAATTAAAGTGTATGTGTGTTTGTGTTAAAAAAATAAAAATATATAAAAATAAAATACAATAAACAAAACAGTAAGCATGCGTGTGTGTGTTAAAAAAATAAAATAAAATAAAACAGTAAGCGTGTGTGTTTTTGTTAAAAAATAAAATATATTAAAATTAAAATAAATAAATAAAACAGTAAGCGTGTGTGTGCGTGTGTGTGTTAAAAACTAAAAATATATTAAAAATAAAATAAATAAATAAAACAGTAAGTGTATGTGTGTGTGTGTGTGTGTGTGTTAAAAAAATAAAATGAAACAGTAAGCGTGTGTGTGTTTGTGTTAAAAAATAAAATATATTAAAATTAAAATAAATAAATAAAACAGTAAGCGTGTGTGTGCGTGTGTGTGTTAAAAAATAAAGATATATAAAAATAAATAAATAAATAAAACAGTAACGTGTGTGTGTTACCATCATCATCTGTCATTCATCACACTGTAGACCAGATAAAGGTAGACCTCCTTCTTGTAACAGTTAAAGCCAAACAAACAAACAAACGTAAAAATATCAGGCCTAGCAAACCTGAAGATTTAGTGTTATGTGTTACCAATTAAATTCCTTATTTGATCTACAGATAATTTGTTACTGAACCTGAGCCTGATAGATCCAGACTCCACTTAGTTTAGTGTAGGTCGATTGGAATGCAAGTGTTCCACTCTAATACGTCAACATATTTCTATTCTTCTGATTTCTTTGGTGAAGATGAGAAAGAGGATAGCATCCTGGGAAGTATCCTGCTTCCCAGCTTCCACATCTCCATGTTGTCGGTGGATGACCACATCAGCAGGAAATACGCCTTCAAGGTAAAACACAAGTGTCGTGACAAAAAGGTTTGGGGACGGTATGCACATTCACTGCACCAAAAGAAATAGCCCCTTCATGTTGAGGAAAAGTAATGCAGCTTGTTAATCAGTGAGCTTTAGAGGTATTGGTAGGTGTGTCATGCTAACTGATTCCTCTACTTCCAGGCTTTATGCCTGCAGGCAAAAGCAGAGAACCACATCATGACATATAGGAAGTTAGCTGGGCACCTCAGTGTCATTCTTCACACGCACACTCACTCATACTGTACATAAACACGCTCCTCTGCCAGGAATGATGTAAAGACTCTGCTGGTTTCTCATGGTCACCATCCAGCACTGTTTTTCACACTGCTGTTGTGTCTCCTCTCTCTGGCCCTCTCTCTCTCTGTCTCCTCCTCCTCCTACTGTTTATCTCTCTCTCACTGTCATTATTACCCCCCCTCCGTACTCTGCTAGGCCACTCACCCCAACATGCGGACCTATTATTTCTGCACTGACACAGCCAAAGAGATGGAGTCCTGGATGAAAGTTATGACGGATGCTGCCCTCGTTCACACTGAACCTGTCAGAAGGTCAGTACTCACTACAGGGAGGTGCCCACACACAAATGAAATATGAGACACACAATCACCATGGTGCAACCAAATATTTAGATTCTCCAGATTAGAGTGCTCTAATATTCATGTCCTGTGTCCTGTGCTCTAATGTCATGTCCTTGCCTTGTTAAGAGTTCCCTCTTATTCACTCCTCAACTAAGAGACACAGTATACAGGGTAATATTGTGTTCCATGAAGGAGCTCATCATATTCACAGTTCATTTATTACACTGAGTGACAGGACCATAATTTAAAAGGGAAAGCATTTTGTGACATATGTTGGATTGAATAAACTGGCAGCAGACTGCAGGGACACAGTCCTCCTCCCAGTAGCATTTTTTTTTATACAAAGGTATAAAAAGAGATTAAAAAATGGCAGTTTTCCTTCTTTAATCACTGATTTAATGCAGCTTGATTTACATTTTTGTGTTAAGGGGTTACGCCCATGGTTTGAATTACGGGGGGGATCGGGGAGGTCTGACCCCCCCCTAGTTAAGGCTTGGACCCCCCTAAAAGAGGCAAAAACAACAGTTCAGGGGGGTCTTTCATACCTGTATTTGTAAATATTACAATATATTTCCCATACTCATGCCTTATATTCAAGAATCTTAAAATACGATTTCAGACACCCCTAAAATAGACCGTACCATTTCCAAACTTTGACGTTAGTTGAACATCTGTCTACCCACATCACTCGCACCTGCAGCTGCTCCTGTCCAGTCAACCACACGCTGGTGGTTACACTGTAGGTTAATGTCAGTAGTTTGCTATCTAGCTGCTTTAAGACACTTTCCTACCTTCAGAGTTTCATAATTAGCATTTCTTTTACTTAAAATTAGCCATCTAATGTTAGCTAGCTGAGAGCCCATCTAATATTTTATCTAATTGTCAGCTCACACTGGCGCTCAGGCATGAGCAGTGAAATTGATTAGTTATTGTAGAGAAACATTTTGACTTCAATATAGAGTTTATTATTTCATTTGAAATCTTTTGTGAGTCTTTTTAAAATAAGCAGCCATATGTTTTCACTCTGGAATTCAGAAGTTTTACCTGCCCCGGTAAATGTTCAAATCCAGGTTTGTTATTTCAAATTTATTCAGTTTCAGTTTTTTATGTAACGCCAATTCAAAAGTCATCTCATTGCACTTTTTATACAGAGCAGGGAAGAGATCCAACAATCCCCAAAACCCCAATAATGTCTGACTACTGCTTTATTGAACATTATATTACATTGTATTCACAGTCAACATGAGCAAGAGGAAAGAAGATATTTGCAAAAATAGATTAAGTTGAAACTTTAAAGTTAAAATGATAAGAATTAGGAATTAGAGATGATAATGCAGCCTAAGTTTTATGGTTGTGTCTTTGGTTCTGGTTCAGCATTGTGTGGGTCTGTGTTTCAGCGTTTTGGTGGTCTGCTGTTGTGTGGTATGAGGCACCCATCAACTGGTGGAATGAATTTGACTTATCATCTACAGTGAACTGGCTAAAACCTTCACTGAGAATGAACGAGTTAGCAGTTAGAGTTAGTATGCGGTATTCAAAAACATTGCAGTCTCTCTTTTTGCTTTAAGGTGTGTGTGTTTATGTTGCTTATACATCCAAGTGTTGTCTGCCTTGGTGATGCTTTATTCTGCTATGGACAATAGAAAGCTATTTGATTTATGCATGTTGCACATGTTGCAGTATTCATAGCCCTTTGTATTTATTGTAAGTCATTTTTGTTTCATTCTCTCACTGTTGTACTCCTTTTCTGGGTTTTGTGTCTATGTGACTAATTAGAACAATATTTTTTGAAATTGTTCCAGTATTGAGCGAGCAGCAGTGACACAGGACTGCAACGGTCAGAGTCTGTCTACTAAAAAGCTGACAGGCTCAAATTTTTATTAAGTGTCAAGTGACAACATGATGCAAAGTATCCCTACAGACTTTTTTTAAAAGAAAAATCCTTTTTGTTTAACCAGAAACAGTCAACGTCACCAGACTCCTTTGACAAAAAATAAAAAGCTAACAGGTAGGTGGTGCCAGACCAGCCACTCCTATCTTTTGGGAGGTACTACTGTATAATGAGGCAATTGCCCGCAAGGATTACATTGCAGTCATGTTTCACTTCTGCTGACTTGCTCAATACCGGACCAATTTCAAAAAGGGTTGTCCAAATTAGTCACATACACACAAAAACATGGGAAAACAGGGTCTAGGTTTAAAATAACAAAGTTACCCTTTGGGGCTACAGTTTTGGTGGTAGAAAAGAAAAGGTTTGACCTCCAAATAAAGGGGTTTAGATCGTCTAGTAAAGATGTTTGCTTGTTTACTTGTCTGATCTAACTGATCATCTGACTGCCCATGTTTTTTGTCATAGGGATGTTGCGATGAAGCGTCAGAAGATTGCTAAATTAAAAACGTTTGAAAGTTAGAAAAAACTGCTTATTCTCCATCCTACACAATAGTATCCCATATACAGTAGATTGTGTACAGTGTGTGCTTGATCTAATGTTTTCAGTGAGCATCACACTGAGGGAAATATTTTCAGCTTTAAAGTATTGGATGTAAATATGAAGTTAGCTGCAACCCTAACGACCATAATTATTCCTTGTTAACACAGTACCCAGTTGGCCAGGACTCCCTGCACTGTCAGGGATTTCTGACAGAGATCAGAAAAGTCTAAGAAGTGGAAGGCCAGAAAGGAATGATGACCGAGATAGAATGTCTGTCAGACAAACATAGGACTTCTGACACTTAAGTCATCTTTCAAATCTCATAGAAAACTCTTTCCTTTATTCTTTGTCACATTCCTGTCTTTCTTTCATCCCAGACTGGACAAGTTGAAAGTGGACCAACGGACACCTCAGGAGTTGAACAACTTACTGAACCACAGAGTCCTGACCCGGCCCGAGATCCAGAACAATGAACGCAACCGTGAGCCAGTGCGACAACACTCCCTATCTCGGGCTGACGACAAACGACAAAAAGACGTAGAGACGCACAATGGCCAGAGGGAGCGTGAGTACTACACCTTACAGAGAGACGGGGAGAGGTTCTCCTTGAAGAAAGACGGCGTCAGCTACATGCTTCAGAAGGACGGAGAGAGGTATCTCCTCCACAAGGATGGAGAGAAGTACCTGTTGCGAAAAGATGGGGAGAAATCCTTGCTGCAGAAAGACGGAGAGGTGTGCACCATTCACAGGGATCTGAAGAAGTACGCTGTGCAGAAAGTAGACGAAAAGTATACAGTGACGCCAGCAGAAGACAAATACGCTCCATCTAACAATGGAGAGAAGTACCTGCTCGCGAAGGATGGAGAAAAATATGCACTGCAGAAAGTAGGAGACAGGCACACACTCCAGAAAGATGGACAGAAATATGTGCCTCAAAAGGCAGTGAAGAGACAGCTGTCGTTAAAGGAGACAGAGAGGTACGGCACAATGAGGGAGACGGAGAATAAATATGGTACCATACAAGTTGTGGACAAATTCGGCACTCTGAAGGAAGTGAAGAAATACAGTACGCTACGAGAAGGGGATAAATATGCTGTTCTAAAAGACACAGAGAAATATGCTACGGTCCGTGGTGGGGATAAATATGGCTTCCAGGCAGACCCACGTGCAGAAAGGTCTCTGACTAAAATCAGCAGCATTAAGCTGCAGCCGGCTCAGGCTGCCGCCATCGCAGCCGCAGTGTCTGCCTCTCGCCAGGGCCAGGCCAACCTCAGTGTCCAAAAGCCTGTTCAGGTCAACAGCTCGGGGTCCGTGGCAGGGGAGCAGACAGGGGACTGCGGCCTGGCAGAGGTGGACAGCAGCCTGGGTGGGGGTCAAGGAAAGTCCCCTGTTCCAGGCCAGGAGCCAGAGAGGGGCCTGTCCAGGACCAACTCCATGCAGCAGCTGGAGCACTGGGTCCGCACACACAGAACGAGAGGACTGGACGATGACACCAGGAGGTGAGCCTGTTCTGTTCTTTTTCGGAGTCGTTTGGGGTTTTGCAGCATCCAAATGAGGGCTTCTGTACATAATGAGGACTTTTTGTCCAGTCATCTCTTCTATAAGAGGAGAAGTCTGTGAGTGAGTCGGTTGAATGTTGGAGTTTGTCCATTGGCTTATGCTCTTTAAAAAACAAATAGGCGCAAAGGAAATAGAACACTAGTGTATGAGTTTAGAGGATAAGGCTATCACTAGTGATTTAAACCTTTTTTGCCACTGTGGGGCAGCAGAACAGTTGCTGATTTACACACTTATCATTTAGACAGCAACATTAGCATTCACTTGGAGTGGTGTTTGTGTCCACTCTCTTTTTTCTGCTAAATGCTTCACTATATTCACCAGCCGGTCTCTATCTGTGTGCTGGGGTGTACAGTGGACTTTTAGAGCTCCTGCTGCAGCTGAAAACCATGCTGTGAAACTGAACCAAAATAATAAAGTTGTGGGTCAGACAGATATACAGAACTTAGTATGAAGCCAAGGGGAGCTGCAGATTCAGCTGATATTTCTCTGTAGGTTCCTCACTACCAGAAACACCTTTCACATTGTTTTCACATTGTCATTCAGTACATTATTATAAGGTACATCCACTTTAAGAATTGTTATTTAAGTCACAGCTGTACAGCTGTATGTAGTTTAGCATGACTTTATTTTTTTAAATCTTGTACATATGTAAATTGCTGCTTGATGATGTCATCAATATACAAATCAACACCTCACACAGTCTACCAACTTTTCGAGCAGGCTTCTGCTTCCCATGAAAACAGTTGCCCTGAACACAACACAATTGCTGACCAAGATGCATGAGAACATCAGAAATCAGGATTTAGAACTTAATAACAGACTAAATAACAGTACAGGATGAATATTTTCCCAGTTATGGTAATGTATATTGGGTGACCTGTCCTACTTTTTTTTGCTGATTTAATATCAGGGATCTTCACACCCCAAATTCAAATGTGTAACTCTGTGTGCAACTGATTAAGATCAGTATGTGCACACTTAACTCATGATTTATGAAATTGCATTATTGCAAAACATTAATTGCTGGACCAGTTAATCATGTCTTAATGCTAACATTGCTGTTGCATTCTTTTAATGTATGTTTTATTGCTCCATTTTATTATTTTATACAATCCTTTTATGGCGTATTTATTTATTTATAGAAGCTGCTAAGTTCTATGGTTTGCATCTTGTTGTATTTTATGTGCAATGACAATAAAGTCTCTATCTATATCTATCTATCTAACCTCGTAATACCAATAGACCATTATGTTGAACTTGTCTAAGACATGTAACAGACAATTCCAGTGCTACTGTTGTTGTGTACAGTTAGAATTTGTTCATGTACAGTTGAGATATATCAACAAGACACAATGAGAACCATGGCTTCTTAATATATTTTAAGGCCACGGCACAAATTTCATCCTGACAGGTCTGCTCCCCCATAAGATTTCAAACGTTGTTTCATCTGCACCATTCCATCCATCGCTCCCCAAGTATCTTCCTCCGTCCTTGCCATGGCCTTATGGGCCATAGGCTGCTGAAAGCTTTTTGTGCCACCACAGATGTGTATCTCAGTTGGGAGCGATGGATCTTAGCTGTCTGTACCGAGGAACGCAGTGGAACAGAAGTGCAGAGCGCCAAATCTCGGTTTTCTCTCAGAGCTTCCCCTCTCCTCCTGCTGCCATGAATAAGTCATGGAAATAAGACTATAATGAGAGAAGAACCAGCGCAGTGCCACATTTGTCATCTTTATCAGCACTCTGTGGAGAAAGAGACAAACATTGTTATAGAACTAATTTGTTGGTACTGAGTCCTGCTTGTGTAAACGTAAAGGCCCATTTATACTCCTTGCGTAGGGTCTACGTACGTACCTACGCCGTAGGGTACAACTACAACTTAGGTTACTGTCTGACAACAATTTAACAATAAGGGTGAATTCTCCCAAAACACATGTTTGAAGTCACTCATGTACAAATTGTTGTAGAAAACTATATGGTAACACTTAAAGGTTCAGTGTGTAATATTTCTGAGGATCTTTTGACAGAAATGCAATATAAGATCCATAACTATGTTTTCAGTGGTGTAAAGACCTTATATAATAAACCATTATGATTTATTACCTTCGAATGAGACATTTCTATCTACATAACCTGGGTGTTTCTACTGTAGCTGAAAATGGACAAACAGTGCTACAGATGACGTTTCGCCACTAAGTTCTTCTTGTTCTACTTCTGGTAAAATTCTGACAGTGCAGACACTCATCACCAAGTTGAATATATACATTCAAAGAAAAAGAAGTAGTAATAATATACTTCAGGAGTCGGCAAATAAATTTTGCATTGGAGCAATATTTTCAACCATTAGATGGTGGATGCGAATATAAGACATAATACTGAATGTTATTGACATATTGTTCAGATAACTCAGTTGGTAAGGTGCCGTATGTGCCTGTACCATAAACTGTATAAAAAAGGCTGCAGCACCAAGTCCATGTTGATTTTAACAGATTCTTACCTTCAGCTGCGGTCTCAGGCCTGTTTGTCACTGTTACAAATTTATCACCACAAGCTTGGCTTTCTGTTGGTTTCCTCTTCTGGTATTGTTTAACACTTCTGTACATTTTTATTTGCTATTCACATCACTTGTCAGTTGTCACTGATCCATCGCTGCGTTCCATCACATCAATTAAATGCTTTTGTGGCGCAGCAGCGATCAGCTGATTTTACTCACGGAGCCTCCGGCTGCAGCTGCTTCAGGCGTAGTTGGTTTGATCGGCTGGACGGGCAGCCTCTCTTTTCCTCTGTTTGTGATCTTTAGTGTATTAAATGACTTGTTTAAACAGACTCCTTACTCGTTTTATACTTGTGACTGTCATTTTTGGAGGAGGCTTGCGACTCACCAATAAAAGGAAAAAACACTCGCCGAGATCTTTCAATTCAGTTTATTGAACGAAAGTTATCATAATAATTTTACGTTGTTTACTTTCAACACACATATCAAAAAAATACCTTAGATTCGTTTCCCACAAGTAATTTGGTCACTAAACTAATTCACTCCTCCTCTCTGATTCACATATAAAAACATTCACAAGCTGTGAATGTAACAACAATAAAAATAATAATAGGCTACCAATCAACTACTATGACTTCAACAGGTGACATTTTATGCAAGGTATCGAATGAAGTACTCTATTGGTATTGGTATTACTGGTTACCACAAGGGTACTGGTTTTGGTACTGGTATTGTTAAATTTTAAACAATACCCAACCCTAATAATAGCTTACATTGTATGTTCAGTATAAATGTTTATTTAATGTTTACAGCACTACCTCCATCAGTATAACACTGTCATACTCACCACTCTTTTTAACACAAATCCTAGTTTCATTCACTTAATAAGAATATTTCCAACTTTGTTTTTACCACTAAGTTATTGTCAATGAAAAGGCAGAATTTTCACAATGGAAGGTGTGGGATCATACCTCAGGGAAACTTTTAACTTGTGTTGAGTTGTATTTACAGTACTACAGTACCAGAAAATGTAAAGTAGTAGTAGTAGTAGTAGTGAATGAACAGTATTTCTGTTAAAAGAGAAACTCAGAGCAGCACAGTGGTAACTAGGGTTGCCAATTTATAAAATACACGTTTTACATTAAAGTATGAATGTAAATATATTCATTAATTTCCTCAAGTAGCATGCTTAATCAAGCTTTATCCCACATGGTAAATACTAGCTAGCAAAAGCTAGCAGAAGGTGTTACCACATTTTAAACTGTGTACATTGCTTTAGGCTGCTCTCCTGGTTAAATGAAACATCATAAAAGAATCAAATATAACTGAACTGAAACGCGTGCTAGTACTACAGGATGTTTCATTGGGCTAACATACTGCTGCCTACCTCTATCTGTATCTGAACTTACATCTCTAAATTGCTGCACTCTCATTTGTGAGGTGTCCAGCCCTGTCTTTCTACATCAGTACATGAATAATAATAATAATGAACCGTTAGGTATTTATTACCTTAGCATGAGCCATTTCTATCATATATACACGGGGTCCTCATACATGGACGTCGCATGTCGCTACAGTAACACAAACGGACAAACTGCTGCGTTTCGTCACCACGTTGAATACGTGTGAAGGAGGAGGAGAAGGAGAAGAAAGTTACTAAGTAAAATCAGTAGTTGTAGGGTTGGGCGATGTCTACAAAGAAACATCTAGATAGACGATGACATAGTGTGGGGTGCGCAATGAAAACAAGAAACAGTCACACACACTAAATATGCAACACAGCACAGCCACGAGAGCTGGGATAATAATTAATTTAAATAGGTAACTGAAAGAAAAGCATCAGGAATAATTCTACCAGGGACAACCTAAGTTTGTTTGTGTCTCTGTGTGTCTGTGTGCGTGTGGGTGAATGTGTCTGTATGTGTGTGTACATGTGTGTGCGCATAAGCCTGTTAAAGAATGTAGTTGTTAGTGAGAGTGGGGCGCCACGACTGTAACAGGCAGGCAAGAACCCCAGTAGCCAATAGGGGTGGGAGAAAGAAAAAGAATAAATCAAATAAAAAAAAAAAAAAGACTCCCAGATGCACCACGATGCAAACGCAGAAGACCCCGACCCAAATGCCAGTTGACAACGTAATGCCGACGGAACACAAAAAGCGCGGAAGAGCAGCGCCCGGACCGACCGCGGCGCATAGACCATAGACCAGTGCTCCCCCCCCACCCAGCACCCCACCGCCGCGCAGCAAACAACCAAAATGCCCAAATGCCACACAATCATCAACACCAATGCACAAGTGACGAGCCCAACGCGCACACTGCGCGAGCACGGCGACACCCAATGCCCAGCAGCCCCCCGCGAATCCCGCGTGCGAGGTCGGGCAAACGAAAGAGAGCAAACGGAACAACACGACAGCGAAAGCCAGCAGAGAGAAACACCAGCAGCAAGTCCCAGCCCGGCAGCAAACGCGCCGCATAGGTCACCGTGCACCCGCCAATAAAAGTCTGCCGTCCCCCCAACTGCCGGAAAAAACTAAGGCCGCCGGCGCCAGCCGACATCCCCCATGCCCAGCACGCCCCCCGGCCGCCATGCAACACCAGCCAAACCAGCAACGAGGCAAAATCAACTAGCTCAGCTGCAGGCCACCAACAACCCACCCACCCGTCAAGGGCCGAGAACTCCAGGCACAAACCCAGAACAAACCGGAGCACAGCCCTGCCCCACACCCACACTGCACATCCCGAAAATTACTATATACCTCAGTATCCAGAGGGGTCCAACAACTGGCCGACAGAGAAATGGGGAAGCACGGATCCGAGGCCAACGAAGCAAAACAGGGACGCAAACAGGTCCCTCCAAGCCAACGAGGAAATGCCTCCCCCGGACTCCAATGCACAAACTAAACGCCCAACAGCCATCCAGAGACCCTGCCCAGGGAAAAAGCATAATGCATCAAGATACATTGACAATCGCCCCACAATCCCACCACAGCCCACCAAACCGCAATCGGATCAACCCGCGCAGAGACCCCCACCCCCACAAGCCAGGACACCCTTGTGCTTTGGGGTGTGTTGATGGTTACTTTGCAGTCGCGTCGCGGCCCTCTGGATTGTGGTTGTGTTGAGTCCTAGGGGCTAGGTGCATCTGCTGACTCCCCCCAACCCGAACCCACACACAGGACACACAGAGAGGCAGCCAAGCACCGAGCGCCACCACATCCGCACAGCGCGCGATTCAAAATCACCACCTGCGCACCGATACCAACAACCGCGCGACACCCAAGCAGAGTGGCTACCCACCCCGCAGCAGCGGCACGCCGAATACAGGGCAAACACCGGTCCCCCCGTCAAGCCCGCGCCCTAGGCATCCCGAGCGCTGCACCACCGCCCCCCGCCAACACCATGCCATCAACCAACATTTAAAAAAAAAAAATTAGAAAAAGTCCCCCACGCCTGCACCGCAATGCATCTAAGAATCAACCCACCCCCAGACACACCTACCGGCCGTACGGGACCCTGACCAGCAAGGCAGTACACACCCACCCCCATTAAGTGATAAAGTTGATCAAGGGGGACCAGAGAGATTGGAATTGTGTCAATTTGTTTTTTTTTTACAGCAGACATTTTCTCCATGCTAATGTGATCTATAAGGTGATTCCGATATTGGGTGATACTTATATTCTTTTTGGCCTTCCAGTCCATGAGGATAGTTTTCTTGGCGATGCATAAGGCAGTGAGAAGCATGTATGATGTGTCAACCTCTATACTAATGTCAATTAGGTCCCCCAGCACGCAGAGTGATGGGGAAACTGGGACGGGGTAACTTAGCCATATCGATAGGTCTTCACATATCTTCTGCCAGGTGTACATTGCCACATAGCATGCATGTAACTATCAGATATGTTACCTGAGCAGTTCCGGCAGATGTTTGACTGCATAAGACCCATTCTGAACATCCTTTGTCCAGTATAGTGTGTTCTATGGAGAGTTTCATACTGTATAAGTTGTAGATTGGGATTTGTAGTCATTCTAAAAGGTATTTAAACATATCTGCATCCAAAAGTTTTGGTCTGGACTAATGGATAGATCTGTCTCCCACTTTAAGAATGGGAGAGAGATTGAACTCTCTGTTTTTAACAGTAACATGTATACTTTTGATAACAGTTTTGGAGGCGAGAGTTTAAGAAAGTCTGTTATCATTGGAGGTAAATCTAAGTCCATTATTTTATCCTTAAATCTAGCCTGAATTATGGATTTAAACTGTTGAAATTCCAGAAATCTATTATGGCTAATTCCATATTGTGCCACTAGATCCTGGAATGGAATAAAGTTACTGCCTTGCATTACATGCTCTAGATGTCTTATCCCTTTGTCATACCACAGTGTGGAATTTAGTGTTTTCTTATTTTGCATGATGTCAGGATTATTCCAGATTGGGGTAAATCTGCATGGGATAGGTGAAGACCCAGATATTTTGAGAAGTTCCCACCAAGCTGCCAAGGAAGTGCTTATGTTAATGCTTTTAAAGCAGGTATGACGTTTGATGCTGGAACTGATGAATGGCATATCGGAAATTTTTATTTCCTTACAGAATGTTTTTCTATGTCCATCCATGAGTGGTCCAGGGGGCTCTGATTGATCCATTTTGAGATATATTGTAGTCTATTGGACAGGAAGTAATGATAAAAATTTGGCAGTTCTAAACCACCACAGTCTTTTGCTTTTTGCATAGTTTTTAGACTGATTCGTTGGGGTTTATTTTTCCACAAAAATTTTGAGATGTTTGAGTCCAGTGATTTAAACCAGACAGCAGAGGGTTTGGTGGGTAACACTGAAAACAGGTAATTGATTTTAGGTAGGACCATCATTTTTATGGTGGAGACTCTTCCCATGAGTGATATAGGTAATGATGTCCACCGTACAAGGTCATCCTCTATTGATTTAAGTAAAGGCGTGTAGTTTAGCCATGTCACTTCTGACAGCCTGGAGGAAATATTACACCCAGATATTTAATATTCCCAGACTTTAGCGGTGTGGTAGATATACTCTGGAAATCACACTTTACAGGTAAAACTATGGATTTACTCCAGTTAATGGAGTAGTCCGAGATGGATGAGAATTTATCTATAAGTGTGATTGTCTCAGAAAGAGAAGTTTGTGAGTTTAGGAGGAAAAGTAATACATCATCTGCATAAAGGCTTATCTTGTGGTGTATATTTTCTGTTTGAATTCCTTTAATATTATTATTTTGTCTGATCGCAGCTGGTAGCGGTTCTATAAAAATAGCAAATAGCGAGGGAGAGAGTGGGCAACCCTGCCTGGTACCCCTCTGGAGACTAAAGCATGGAGAAGTATGATCATTTGTTTTGACAGAAGCTCTTGGGGAACTGTATAAGATTTTAATCCAATCTATGAAAGAGTTTCCAAATCAAAATTTATATAAAGTAGCGAATAGAAATTTCCAATTTACTCTATCAAATGCTTTCTCTGCATCTAAAGAAACAACTGTAGTTTCCAGGTTATGAATAGTGGCATAGTCTATTACGTTAAGTAGCCTGCGTGTATTGTTGGTGGAGTGCCTGCCCTTAATAAATCCTGTTTGGTCAGAGTGTATTATACCAGGAGTGACCTTCTCTAGCCTTCTTGCTAGGGTTTTGCAGATGATTTTAAGATCTGCGTTAATAAGTGATATTGGGCGATAACTGGACGGGAGTGTGGGGTCTTTGTCTGGTTTAAGGAGCAGGCTGATATTAGCAGAATTCATTGTTGGAGGCAACATGCAAGTACCCCTAATTTGCATAACCATCCTATAGAATGTGGGCGCAAGTATTTCCCAGAATTCTTTATAGAGTTCAGCGGGAAAACCATCTGGCCCAGGGGCTTTATTATTCGGCATATGTAAGAGAGCTTCCTGGAGTTCAGCCATTGAAACAGGTGAATCCAGAGCCCTGATCTGTTCATCATCTATCCTTGGCAAATCTATATTGTTCAGAAATGCATCGATGTTAGAGCTAGATGGGTCAATTTGTGATGTATATAAGTTTTTATAATAATCTCTGAATGCATTGTTGATTTCTTCTGGGTTATAAGTCAGATTCCCAGCTGAGTCCTTTAAGGAAGAAAGTTATTTTTTCTTTATTCAATTTCAATTGGCTGGCTAAGAATCTGCCGGATTTATTGCCATGTTCAAAGTTCTCCAAGCGTAGTCTTTGCAACTGAAATTGGGTCTTTTTATTAATAATTTCATTTAATTCAAGTTTTGATTTTCTCAGATCATTCAGCATGTGTTCCTGTGGGGAGGTAGCAAGGGTAGTTTCTAATGTTTTTATTTTTTGTTCTAGCTCTAATTCACAAGATCTCTCTCTTTTTTTTGTATGATGAATAGGAGATTATTTTACCTCTCATGACTGCTTTTGCTGCCTCCCAAAGAAGACATGGCGAGGTTCCTGGCAGGTCATTAGTTTCCATATATATTGCCCACTCCTTTTTGAAGTAATTTATAAAATCTAGGTCTTTAAGCAATGATGCGTTAAATCTCCAACTTCTAGTTGGCCGTGTGACCCTTTTTTTAGTAAGAGTGATAGAAACCGGTGCATGATCACTGATAGTGATAGGGTGAATCTGAGTGTTGGAAATGTCATACATAATTGAACTGCTAACCAAAAAATAGTCAAGGTGAGAATATGAGTGGTGGACTGGTGAAAAGAAGGTATATTCTCTAAGAGTGGGGTGGTGAGAACGCCAAACATCGCAAAGACCAAAATCGCTCATGTATTATTTAAGGATGTCTGTTGATTTCCAAATACGGTGACCACCTGCCGTACTGAGCCTGTCAACTGCTGGATTACATACCATGTTGAAGTCCCCTCCTATTATAAGAGCTGTGTCTGAGTGAGCAGAGAGTGAGTTGAAGAAAGCATGAAAAAAGGAGGGGTCGTCAACATTTGGGCCATAGATGTTGTAGTGAACAACGGTGTGGATTTGTGCATTTTATATTGAATGAATGTGGAGCTACCCTAAATTCCTTTCTCCTCCCCAGAGAAGATGGGGAGGGGTCAAAGTTGCTTTCTCTAAGTGCTAGCCCTTCTCTTTAGTTATCTTTAGTTACCTGAATATGTTCGCTTCTATTTGAGTAGTTATGTTAACTGTTGTTGCTATCTGTTGTTGATATTAGTGCTAAAAAGAAGTTACTTGTGCAATGTTTTTATTTTCAGCAAGACACTCCTTCATCTGATGTAATCAATGCTTGTTCATAATACTTTCTTACAAAATCCCTTTAGAAATGATGACAAAGAAATGTTTTACTATACTCTTAATCGCCAGCTTGAATTTAAGGATGAATCAACAATATTCCCCGGTTCCTAAGGAGAGACGATGATTTAATCCAAGCTTTCCTCATGTAACCTGAGCTCCCCCAAGTGGACGAAATAAGTATTACATGCCCTCGTCGGAAATGCGGTTAAATGTGTAAAAATACTGACCAATAATGTGACAATTGTTTCCTGTTACCAAATGCCTAGAACAGTACAACCGTTCAACCATTGAGGTTCGATTGTGGAAAATATTTGATTATAATACGTGCAAATAGATTTCTTTTCTTTAGACATTAAGTTTAGAAAGGCAGTTCCTGGGGAAACCTGAGACGCCCCCTGGGGAACCACGCCCCAGGCAACAAAAGAGCGACACGCGACCTGGTCTCTAGACTCTTCTCTCAAGACTCTTAGACTCTTCCCTCTCTCGCTCTTCCCTTCTGCCCTCTGGATGCTTCGGCACGCGCGTGGCGTGCCTCGCCAGGCCACACGCCCAGCCAGGCCACACGCCCAGACTCGGCCAGCGAAACAAACAGGCCTTTGTTCGCCTGAAGCTACACACCTGAAGTGCCGAGACATCGATCTGCCTTCAGTTTGTTTTATTTTCTTTATTTCTTTGGTTTGTTAAAGTTATGAGTCCGTTACGTTACACTGGACTAATTCAGGAACGACCAAGTTCCATTTTAAGCCTTTTTCGTCGAGCCAACTTCACCGAGGTCAGACCAAGCCACGTGGTCTCGCCAGCTACAACCAAGGAAACCTGCAAACAGCCGAATTGCCAGACGGAGGAGGCGTTTTCAATCAGACACGGAGAACCCCGGACAATCCCTAGCAAAAAGCCAGGATCGGCAGCTAGAGTGGGACCCGTGCAACAGGCCAAAAGCAGGCTGTCGACAAGCAGTAAGACTTAACACACGTCCTGTGATCAGATGTCCATTTTAACTCCTAAACTATAGCATTAGTTTACTTTCATTAGCTCTTCTATGCCGTATGAGTCGAATGCTTCCCACAATCGAACCTCCAGGCTCATTGTTCAGCAAATGTTTATGTTCCCTGTATCCAACCATCTTTTATCACCTTAGTTAGAGAATAAATTCACTGTAATATAATCAAGAGCTGTGTGTGTTGCCTATTTATAGTTCCTGCCAAGAGAATTGACCCTTTAGATATGAGACTGACTGATTTAAGATAATTGAGCGATTATTAACTAACTGATCACTAGTAATAATTGTATAATTATTCAAAACTACCTAGAGGTCCGGAGACTCTAGGATTATAACAACTCCGGTGGTGCCCTTTACGAGGAAATTCTGATTTTATGAATAATAATTCATAATTGGGTATCAATTCTCATAAATTTATTAAAATGCATAACTAATAAATTTAGGTCCACTACATAATGGTGCCCTGTGTGAGGCCTTGTGACATACTATAATAGACTATACACACAGCCCTGATGCAGAGAAGTTATTGAGAAAAGTTATTGAGGAAAATTTTTCCCTCCAAAATTTTGCCACTGAAATAATTATCGCCCAGTAAGTTGCTCCCTAGAAAATCTCCTGTCTTCCCTCTTAACTTAACGTTAGTGATGAAAGTGTGTGTGAGTTTTGACCATGTTCTTTGTTGTGAAATGAAATGCTTTGTGCAACTTGTTTGGCCGCCGCGCCATCATTCTTTGTTGTTCAGTACAGAGCTGTAGTGAGCTGAGCTATGAGGACCGAGCTAATGTTAAACTGAATGCATTCCTGTAACGTTGCCATATGAGAAATCTGAGCTAAAGCTACATACATCTCCACTGACGAGTGGATGAAATGCCCTTTTGGTTGAGAGAAACTTAACCGATATTGATAATTTTAAGGCCTAATAAGAGGCAGACAGATTACAGTTGCGCTGTGCCAATGTGATTTGTTTGCGGCTATAAATAACAGTCTGACGCGCTGAGCCGTGGATTGTTATGTTATATGCAAAACTCCGGTATCCTGTTGAAATTAGCTACTTCAACAAATACAGCTGCCCGCAGTGGAGTCACAGGCGTGAAGACGCCGAGTTTAGCCTGTAGCGTTGTACCTACCGAGCTAAGTTAACGCTAAATCGAAGCTTGAAAGCAAGCTGAGTCATTGAAACAAAGGAGCGAGTCCTTCCCCCATTTTGAGCGGGACTGTGTCCGTCAGTGTTCTGATTTACTGCCGTTGCTGCAACGACGGTTTGCTAACTGCGTTAGCCTGAAGCTAACAGCTGTTGGGTCCGAGGACCAGAGAGGAAGCCGCTTCTTCTTCTACATTGAGAAATAGGCCGCGCCCGAGGCGGAGCCACAGCTCCCCTACTGGCTGGCGGAATAAATTGCATGCTCTGCATTAAATCGACTTCAGCGTCATCAGTGACAGAGATGAGCGTTTGAATCGAGTGAATTAAACCAGACTTTGGTGATAGATCTTGTTAACTTGAGACACATAAACCATTGTGTCGACTCTCAGATTAAATTAATAAGGAGTGTTACTCCTTAAGTGTAGGATAGAGCACAGGCTCTCCTTTTTCCTTGAATAACCTTTAAAGATCTATTGGGTGTTTGCTTGTAACAAGGTACTGAGCCAGTTTAGTACCCTAACCTAGGATTACACTGAGTAGTTCTATTAATTTTGATGCAATCTTTTATTCAAAGATTCGCTTTTCTAATTTTGATCCAGCTGTATTTGAATAAAAAGCTTTATTCTCATTACTGCTGCAATATCCCTGATTTTGACTTTGTCATTTTGAAGCCTTTTCTGTAGTGCTATTTTTGATCCTTGCAGGAAATAAGATAAATGCAGAATAACATCTTGATTTGAATTTTTGTTAACCTTTTGTTGTTTGGACTGATTGGAATTCTGAAACCTACATTAAGCTTGATAAGTTGAATTGATAGCTTTCCAACTAGGCTTTCTTTAATCCTTGTTCACTATAAATGTAATTTGGACTCTGACTTTTATAGCAATTGGAATTTTGATAACTTGATAACAAGGGTAATTAAAAACCTTCAGTTTAATCAGCTTTGATTTTTTTTTTTTATTTAATCCACTTTAATCAGCCTGGGATTTTTGTTAATGTAACTTTGAACTTTGAGTTTATTCTCATTGCCTTTGAACTTTGATTTTGAAATTTAATTATTTTGATCTCAAATTTTAATTTTCCAATTTTGAACTCTGATTCTAAAATTTAATTTTCTCAAACAATTTTTCCAACTTTGACTTTGATCATTAAGGACTTTGAGCTTTGATTGTCAAGCTAGTTGTAACATGAACTTTGATTTGATCTATAGCATTTAACTTTAATCCCAAGTGTGATTTAATTCTTTTCCTATTTTGCCTTCACCCTAAATTTGAATTTTCAGTTTGGGCATTTAAGTCTGACTTGAAAGTCAGCTTTCTCCAACCTGACATTCCCTTTTTCTCAACTAGTAAACACACTAGCTGAAACTCTGTTTAACTGACTGGCTCAGGTCTGCTGTACCAGCTAACACCTGTAGTCCACTTCTGATTTTGTTAAAGCAAATTGTATAACTGAGTCCATAGATTCGATTTGATCCTTTTCTTCAGATTCCACCTTCCAAATTAACTTAAAGGAACATCAACAGCTCCAGGAAGCTATAGAAGCAACACCCATTTATTTTTGTATTTTTATGCATATCCTCGTTTGTTGTCTGATTTGGACTCACACCAAAGTCCTTAACCAAACCACTTGAGTACCTGCCTGTGAACATGGCAGACCCACGCTTAGTGGCAGCCAGTGGGGGCGACCCACTGGAACACTTTGACTCCATCTTGGCCCACATGACCGAGACCATGGTACCTGGCTACTCAAGCCAATACAAGGCACCGATGCGGTGAACCTTGAAACAATTTTTGCAGAGCTGGTAACAACTGCTCTAGCCACTTCCTCAAAGGACAAAGCCTTGTCCCAGATGCTAGGAAAACTAGCTATTGTAATGTCTGCCCAGTCTAAGCACACGCACCAGCTTAAACAGCAGCTGGAAAACACCAGGCAGTCACTAAGTGAAGCGGAAGAACGCATCACTGACCTACAGCTCCTTGCCACCTCCCACAGGAGGGTGGAGTCGATGAGGAGAAAATTGAGCTGCAGGAAAAGACCAATCAGCTTGAACACTCACTCTTTCAGCAAGAACAGGAGTTAGAGTGGACCAAAAGTAAAGTTAAAGACACAACTGAATCCTTGACCAATCAGAAACCCTCCTTAGACAAGCAGTGGGGGAAATTAAAGAGCTAAAATTACGAGTCAAGGTTTATAGCAAACTTAGAGAAGCTGACCAAAAACGCATGCAAGAAATGCGAAGACAGCTAGAGGACAGGGACAGAGTAACCCAATCCCCGCTACAGCAGGAAAACAAGGAGGAGTTGGCTGATACCAGAAGAGAGTTCCAGCTCTCATGTGAGACAGCCAAACATACTCCCTCCTACAAAACACTCCCACCAGAGAGAGACAAGGCTCGCTCCCCTTTGCCAGCCTCAGGAGGATGGTCTCCACGACCACTCCCACAACTGATCCCACAGGATCATATGACAGAGCGCCAGAGAAATAGCCCTCCACCTACTCAGGTGAAGACGGCTTACTCCCCTCGGCTGCATCCGCCGCCCACTGCTGACCATGACTTAAGCCCCTCTGACAGGGACTTAGACAAAATCGCTCGCCACATAACACGCTTCGAGCCTGAGGCTACAGGCTCAAATGAGACCAGTATCTATCTAAAAGATATTGAATACTACTTGCGGAAATTCCCTGCTGCCACCACTGACGACAAGATTTACCTGATCAAGGTGACATCTAGTCGAGAGGTCAGCAGCTTTATTGAACGCCAGCCCAGGTATGTCAGACAAGATTATGACTCGCTCTGCCAGGCACTGGTGGAGGAATATTCTGACTTGACAGCACAATCAGGTCTAACAGCTGCACTTGCTGTTAAGCAAGGGAGGCCAGAACCTCCTCAGCAGTACTACAACCGACTCAGACAAGCGTACTTTGGTACCAAAAATGAGCCCGATATGGAGGAAGAGTTAAACTTCAAATATCTTTTTATCCAAACCTCCACCCCACTACCAGTCATCATCTGGGTGTGGCAGCCTGCCCACGCACCCAAACCAGTCGACAGCTACGCGAGTTAGCTACAAAAGGATTTGAAAAGCAGAGACTCACCATGACGAGGCATCCTGAGCCCCATGGTGTCCTCACTCTCAGCATCAATTCCCTACAGGTGGAGCCAAAACGAGCTCCTGGTCTTGAAACACCTGCGTCAACCTGCATCACCTCCCAGAATTATAGACCAAGCCAGAAGCAGAGGTGCAGCCTGCCTCAGCAAAATGAGCATGGTCGACGTCACTCAGAGCCATCTTGGTCTGAGAAGAGCCAAAATCTGAGGCCTGAAACCCATCGGCCCAGGTACACGCCCAACCGCTGTGAAACCCACCTCTTTTCACGGAAGGGGGGACACAAGCATCACAATCCCAAAACAATTGGGACAGGCGATCTCAGAGAGCTACACTCCAGAGATCCCACTATAGAGACACAAATACGATAACACTGAAAGTGAGTCTGACACACCCACTTTTAGTAAGGAGGAAATTACAGCGCTTAAGCGCCTGCTCCAAACCCTGTCCAAACAGGAAGATAAGAAGGCAGAGCACTTGGCCGCAGCTGCTGCAAAGCCAAAGTCCCCTTCTCCTGACACTTTGTCAAAACGACTGACACGCTCACACAGATGGACTGAGAGAACCGCTCCCTCCAGGACACTCCTGGTGGTACAGTCCGAGTCCAAAGCCACTCAGGGCAGTCCGCCCTCCCAACACTTCTTGTGTCACCTTACTGAAAGGGGAGTTTCACGGAAATTCTACCTGCCTGTAACACTTGAAAACACTCTGGTGCAGGAAGCACTTCTTGATTCAGCTGCAGACATCACTATAATGTCATCAGCCCTCTTCAGGCAGCTACAGGCTATGACCCGCTCCCACACAGACCTGAACTACAGACTTGTGACATTGAGGTCCAGCCACTCGGCCCTGAAAACCTCAATCTGACAGCCATGACATTAGTCCACATGTCTATCGGTCCCATGGACCTCATCCACCCGGTGTATGTCTCACCATTTGACGCCATTCCTCTACTCATTGGCAAAGACTTCCTTAACCGCTTTGAGCCACTGCTTGACTTTCAGAACTTGACGATCTGGGCACAGGTGAAACGACCCCTGCCTATCTCACTGTCTGAATACATCACAGAACGAGAAACCCGCCTCTGTGCTTTAGTTACCACTCAAATGACGCACTGATCCCCAAAACCACTCCACTGGATTGGCCGATCAGCACCGACACTCATGACTGTGAGCTCAGACTCCAGAGATGGGGCACATGCCTTCTTCCTTGCCTCCTAACCTCTCTATTAGAAGTGATTCACACTGAGCCTTCAAAGGCTACTGTCAGCCTTTCCTCTTTGCCTACCAGCGACTCTGTTCCCACAGGCAACATGACCAATGACAGACAGATGGGTGCACAAACTGTCACCGCCTTCCCTGTCAACACTTCACCAGAGCCATCCTCCATGACTTTACATAAAGGCATGAGAGGGGGGTCAGACACCACATATATTCATCCTACAGCTGAACTTGACACCAAGTTTACAGCACTAGGCAAACAGGGTGCTGTTAAAGACACACCCCAGCACTCCCAAGCGGATTTGCTCCCCACCCATCCCGCCCTTATGACTTGCGATGCCACCAGAGCCCAGGCAGCAGGCTTGTCTGTGACAGCCGCCCCTGCGCCACAAATTCAAGCCCTGACTCTCTTGGTGACTCTGACCTAATTCGGCTTCAAACTCTTGATCCCGCCATTAGCAAAATGCTCCTCTGCCTTTCTGACGCAGAGCCTGTCTCCAACACTGAGCTTGCTTCCATCCCTGGCTTGAAACACCTTTACCTGGTGCGCTCTTCTTTGCGTGTCGTCACGGGCATTCTCTCGTATGTCTCAGACGCCCGCACTTCACCTGCGTTCGTGGTGCCTCAGAGCCACAGGGGGGTGATGCTCATGCACGCCCATGACTCACCTTACAAAAGCCACAAGGGTTCAGTGCAACACACAATGCACTAAAACAAGTAGCATATTGGCCAAACATGCAAAAAGATGTAGCAGACTACATCAAAACCTGTAAGGTTTGCTGCCAGTCTCAACCAGCAAAACCATCACACAGAGCCTCCTTACAACGGAGAGGCATTTCTTTTCCCTTGTCAAAGACACAATTTGACAGGAGGGAACCCCAAACTGAACCAGCCAGAGGAAATAAACATTTCCTCGCAGGCAAAAATAATTTAGACAGCACACAAAGATGCAAAGTCTATAACGACCAAAATGCGTCTCACAACAAGCTCCGAAGGGGGGACAGAGTTTGTCATCACATCTCTGCTCCACTAAGGAAACAGGACGGCCAGAGAACAGGAAGACTTGCACACAAGTTCTCTCCCCACTGGACCGATCCTTCTGTGGTCACAGACAAACATTCACCTGTTCTGGACCGAACTAAGCTTCACAAAAATCCCATGGGACTTGTCGGGAACGATAACGTCCTAATAAATTAATAATTAACAGAAATCCTCAATTAGGGACGATAGCTGCTAGTGGTTAAAAGGTCATTAGAGTTCGCGTGCGTGCCTTGTAAAACAGAACTTGGAAGCCAGGTATCTTTTACTTCGGTCCGCCACCCACAGCTCTAGCCACTATTCTGTGTCTCCCTGTTGCAATTTAAACCTCCACTAAATTACCAGTGGAGGTCTTTAACCAATTAATTAGAATTTCCAAAAATTTCCACCCACCAGGTGGAGCCGCTCTCAACCTGACCACTTAGTCACAAGTGGGGTTACTGTCTAAATTTATTGCTCCTTTAACCAATTAAGAATACCTGCTCCAGAGCAGACATCTTGCAGCAACTGCAGAAATAGAAACCACTCAGAACAGTTCCTCTCAGGACTAAAAGCCGCTTCTTTTATAAAATTTGTTTTGAAAGGGCTAAGACCCTCAGACTAGACTGTTAGCCTAAACAAACCTCAAGCTCACTGCAGCTTATGGTTCTGAATATCATGAATTTCTGAGAAAAATAATGTTGGTCATGCTCACACACGACTTGTCATTTTGTTAAGATATTTGTTTTGCTTCCCAAATTAATTTTCCGCTTTACTTTGTTTCAGGTGATTAAGTAACACAGCAGGCACCTGCTACTTTCAGACTAGCTAATTGGGGTTACCCTAAGTGACTAGCAGAATTAGTAGCCTTAGAAGGACATCAACCTGATCACAGATGTTGTGTTTTGCCACCTGCTCTGCTTGACTCCTTCCACCTCACCAGCATCATCAGTACCTGACCAGCAGCTCGCCAGCATCATCAGTACTGACCAGCAGCTCAGCATCATCAGCTCCTGACAAAGTCGACCTGCACCTGACAAACCACACATGTTGTTTCTCATTGCGTCCAAAACGTTACCTATCGGAGGGAACATTTTGGCCGAAGGGGGGACTGTAGTGAACAACGTGTGGATTTGTGCATTTTATATTGAATGAATGTGGAGCTACCCTAAATTCCTTTCTCCTCCCCAGAGAAGATGGGGAGGGGTCAAAGTTGCTTTCTCTAAGTGCTAGCCCGACCATAAAACTGGCACCATTTTGATTCCGAAGCTGATAACGCGGGGCCTGACTGTTAAACTGACAAAGGGACACGAGCCAGCCATTGGCATCTCCCTGAACAGCCTATCAAAACTTACCCCACCACACACGTTTCCGTGGAAACTGACCTTATTCTTTGTTTATTACCACATCAAAAGGATACTCCTTGTCTCACCTAAGTGTGACATGTTCCAGACACTGAACTTTGGATGACAAAGGACTGCATTCTCCAAAAGACTCAAAGCATCTAATTAAATTTAATTAAATCTTTAGTTACCTGAATATGTTGCCTCTATTTGAGTAGTTATGTTAACTGTTGTTGCTATCTGTTGTTGATATTAGTGCTGAAAAGAAGTTACTTGTGCAATGTTTTTATTTTCAGCAAGACACTCCTTCATCTGATGTAATCAATGCTTGTTCATAATACTTTCTTACAAAATCCCTTTAGAAATGATGACAAAGAAATGTTTTACTATACTCTTAATCGCCAGCTTGAATTTAAGGATGAATCAACAATATTCCCCGGTTCCTAAGGAGAGACGATGATTTAATCCAAGCTTTCCTCATGTAACCTGAGCTCCCCCAAGTGGACGAAATAAGTATTACATGCCCTCGTCGGAAATGCGGTTAAATGTGTAAAAATACTGACCAATAATGTGACAATTGTTTCCTGTTACCAAATGCCTAGAACAGTACAACCGTTCAACCATTGAGGTTCGATTGTGGAAAATATTTGATTATAATACGTGCAAATAGATTTCTTTTCTTTAGACATTAAGTTTAGAAAGGCAGTCCTGGGGAAACCTGAGACGCCCCCTGGGGAACCACGCCCCAGGCAACAAAAGAGCGACACGCGACCTGCTCTAGACTCTTCTCTCAGACTCTTAGACTCTTCCCTCTCTCGCTCTTCCCTCTGCCCTCTGGATGCTTCGGCACGCGCGTGGCGTGCCTCGCCAGGCACACGCCCAGGCCACGCCCAGACAGCGAAACAAACAGGCCTTTGTTCGCCTGAAGCTACACACCTGAAGTGCCGAGACATCGATCTGCCTTCAGTTTGTTTTATTTTCTTTATTTCTTTGTTTGTTAAAGTTATGAGTCCGTTAAGTTACACTGGACTAATTCAGGAACGACCAAGTTCCATTTTAAGCCTTTTTCGTCGAGCCAACTTCACCGAGGTCAGACCAAGCCACGTGGTCTCGCCAGCTACAACCAAGGAAACCTGCAAACAGCCGAATTGCCAGACGGAGGAGGCGTTTTCAATCAGACACGGAGAACCCCGGACAATCCCTAGCAAAAAGCCAGGATCGGCAGCTAGAGTGGGACCCGTGCAACAGGCCAAAAGCAGGCTGTCGACAAGCAGTAAGACTTAACACACGTCCTGTGATCAGATGTCCATTTTAACTCCTAAACTGTAGCATTAGTTTACTTTCATTAGCTCTTCTATGCCGTATGAGTCGAATGCTTCCCACAATCGAACCTCCAGGCTCATTGGTCAGCAAATGTTTATGTTCCCTGTATCCAACCATCTTTTATCACCTTAGTTAGAGAATAAATTCACTGTAATATAATCAAGAGCTGTGTGTGTTGCCTATTTATAGTTCCTGCCAAGAGAATTGACCCTTTAGATATGAGACTGACTGATTTAAGATAATTGAGCGATTATTAACTAACTGATCACTAGTAATAATTGTATAATTATTCAAAACTACCTAGAGGTCCGGAGACTCTAGGATTATAACAACTCCGGTGGTGCCCTTTACGAGGAAATTCTGATTTTATGAATAATAATTCATAATTGGGTATCAATTCTCATAAATTTATTAAAATGCATAACTAATAAATTTAGGTCCACTACAATGTTAGCAATGCATAAAGGAGTATTTTGAATCGAAATGTTAACAATAATGAATCGGCCCTCTGGATCAATAGTAGTGGTATTATGATTGAAGTGTGTTTTTCTATTTATCATAATGGTGACACCCCTTTGTTTTGAGTTATAACAGGCTGAGTACGAGTGAGGAAACTGTGGTGAGGTTAGTTTATCTGCTGTCTTGGGTAAATGAGTCTCCTGTAATAGGACAATGTCTGCTTGCAGATTATTTAGATGGTTAAAAATTTTTAATCTCTTTTCCCTTGAACCAATTCCGCGTACATTCCAAGAGGTGATATAAGTGAGGTCATCATTCAACTAAGGGATGTGGTGAAGGCTAGTGTGTACAGTGTGCGTGTTGTATCATTGTGTGTGTTGTATGCGCCTGTATGTGTATATATGTGTTCATGTTGTACGCGCCTGCGTGTGTGCTAGCGGTGTGCCCGACTGTTTGTGAATTAAACAGTATGAAAATTGCGCAGCTGATCGACGTGTAAACGGCGGAGGAAGAGCAACATTAACAAAAGAAAGAAATAGTGAAACAAAAACAGAGGAAAATACACAAAACATTATCGGACAGTCTAGTCAGATAACCACAGTATAGGCTGTTGAGACGTGCACTGTATTTTATAACTATTAACTTGCCATATGTCACGGAGTAATTAACTGAGAGGGGAAAATGATCGCATAGTGATACAGTTCACCTGTTGATGGACTTGGTTCTTAGTAGAGCCAAGGAGTGGTGTCTCGGTCGCGGTACAGCTGGCCATCAACGTAAAGTTTATCCACCGCGATGACAGCCCGTGATCCTTCTCCAATGAGCTTCTTTCTTATCGGGAACAGGACTCGGCGTCGGTCCAGGATCTCCCGGGGAAACTGGTCATTAACGCTGAAGTTGGTCCCTCTCAGCTCCCTGCCGCGGCCTTTAACCAGTTCCTTCTGCTTGAAGTATTCGAACTTCGCGACGATGGGCCTGGGCCTCTGGTTCTTCTGTTGCCGTCCTCCCAGGCGGTGCACCCGGTGGAAGCTGATGGTCTTTACGGTCTCGGCCGGGAGCTTCAGTTGATTTTGGATGAAGCTTTTAACGGTCTCCTCTGGGGCTTCATCCGCCTGCTCCGGGATACCCGAAATGACCAGATTATCCCGCATACTACGAGTCTAGAGATCGATGATCGCTTCTCTAATGTTTTTATTGTCTGCCGAGAGCCGCGTCATTCCCTTTGTGAGGGATTTAACCGAACCTTTGAGGACCTTGTTTTCCGCCGCAAGCTCAACCACCTGTTTCTGGCTGAACTTCAGGGATTCCCGCAGATCCTGAAATTCTTTGTGAAGTACTTCCACCAGAGATAATCAGGCATCAAAGCTAGACAATTTCTTGTCTATTGAATCCAGGATCTCTGTGAAATCTGCACCTTGTGAGGAGACTGCTCCAGGTGATGCTCCAGGTGAGTCTTCAGTGCGGTTTCTCTTTGATTTCCCCATGACCACTCGATGAAAACACTAGCCAATATAAACTTCAAGGTCCTCCAAACACTCGTCCTCGAGGTCCTCCAGTGCGATTTGATTGCTCTTATTTGTTAATTCGCTTAAAATTGGCGGATTGTTTGTTTAATGAAATGTTTGTTTAGCTGCGCGCTGCCATGTTTGAATTGCACCAAGTCTCACGACGCTCACCGTGTCATCTCCCTGTTGGGCAACTTTATTAAATAAAGTGCTGATGGAGAAAGTCAGGGAGTGGACAGTGAGAAAGAGACACAGAGAGGCGGGGCAAGCTGGTGTGGTTACAGTAAAAGACCAGAGGTGTAGGGGCGTGTGAGTGTGAGTGTGGGGAGAAGAGAAGTCCGAGGCATGTGCAAAGTAGGTAGATCTACAAGTAATAATAAAAAATGTCCGTGAGGATTAAAACATACATTCATGTGATGTCTGTCAGCCATCCCCGATGGACCAAGCCTAAGTAGTAGTAGTCAACTGGTTTATTAGAAGTAACAAGTGAAGAGAAATTTGGACAAATAAATGCGCCGTATTTGTATAGCACCTTTCTAGTCTTTTCGAACACTCGAAGCGCTTTTACACTACATCTGCTTTCACCATTCACACACACTGAGCTTAAGTGCTCAAACAGAAACTAACATTCACACACCGGCGGAACAGCCACCAGAGGCAATTCAGGGTTCAGTATCTTGCCCAAGGACGATTCGACATGCGACTGGAGTAGCCAGGGATTGAACCATTGTACTTCTGATTAACAGGCAACCCGCTCTATCTCCTGAGCCACAATCCACAATAGAGGCCCACACATCATTTAGCACAACAGCCGGCAGATTATGTCGGCCACTGTAGCTTCTCCTACACTCTTGGAAAGGCTGAGCGGTGACTGAGGTTGCATTCATGTGGTGTCAGAATCTTTTTTTTTTTTAAGAATGGATACAACCACAGCTTGAGAGGGTAGTGATTTAATATCTCATGGTAATTTAGTCATAGTAACAGTTAAAAACATGCCTACATTTTTCAGCCATTAAGGCCCTCATCAGGGCCTTTGTGCTGTTTCTTATACATTCAACTCAAATCAATTCAGTCAACACAATATCCACACAGAAAATACAAACAGCAAAAGTAGCATTGGTACAAAAATAAATAATAGTACTGATAATTATAGTAATATTATAGGACTAGTAATAATTGTAGCCAGAAACACCTGCAGAAAGTGACAGAAGGAGAGAGGAGAGGGACGAGAAAGCACAAACTACAGGAAGTGGAAGAAGTTGATAGTTGATCTATATATAGATATATATGTTGCCAAGTTTTGTGCTTAATAGTTAACTACCTTACCTTTGTTCATGTCTATGTCTGTGTAAGTACATTGAGAGCAACAGAAAAACTGAGTCAAATTCCTTGTAAGTCTACACAAACTTGGCCAATAATGCTAATTCAGATTCTGATAAAGCATGTACATTCTGTATTAAATGATCTAAAACATCCACACATCAGTGTGGTATGGTCCTTCAGTCCATGCCTGCTGACTGTACAGATGATGCAGATTAGGGTATTAGTCTTTCTGCTGAATGCAAAGGTTAAATAAGATGAATGGACTGTGATGCGCTATACATCCAGGTGACAAATGGTGATAGGCAGAGTTACAAAAATCATAATATATCTCCCTGTGGACTCATAATGTCAAAGCCACAGTCCCTTGATAACAAGCTCCTCGTTACTGCATGTTCCCCGGTCAAAGTGAAAGTGAAGCAGAGTTCTTCAGAGTAAATATAACTGCTGTGATCAGCCACATTAAAATATATGAGTAGGTACTACAAGTAACGCAGTGAAGCTGAAATGTCAAGCTACTCCCTGATCAAACCCACAAGGTTAATATCAGCTGTTGTTCTTGTTGCCTTGATTGTTGCAAATGAAGTAAAGTTTCTTACGTTCTTAGCCTAAAATATAACAGATGCTAGGCTCGTATCCTGCTGCAGTAGAGGAAGGCCTGGCCACTGCAGGATTCATGAGACACTGACTGGTTTAAAGAATGACTCATTCAATCATTTATTCAGTTATTTGCACATTTATTAGTTTCTGTAAGTGCAATTGATTCATGCTGCTGTCTTCCTGTATAACAAAAGAAGAAAATATGTCCGCTGCTCTGTTCTTTGCTAATTTGTAGCTGTACTTTTTACCTGACCTGACAGACATTAATGGATTGTTGTCTTACCCATGAATGTCATATGATTGGTTCTTAAAATTTTTGTGATTTAGAAACTAAATTGTGTGCTTTGTTTCCTTTTCCCTTCTGCTCTGTGAAGTGACTCACTGCAATTCAAACACTGTCCATAACAAAAAAGCTGACCAATAATAGATTGGAATTAAAAACTTGATGCATCCTGTTCTTACACAATTGAAAATTACTTAAGGTTTTTATCAGAAGGAGCAGCAGGGTTAAATGACAGGTTCTTATTTTTCAAGTATATCTTAATGCAATACTAAAACGTTATTGGTGGCTGTAATCTTTCCACACTGGCCATGAAGTGACTCTACTGCTCAGTAGTCTGAGTTAGCCAAACCTTGACCTTGAAATTTGCTTTGCTTATCTATCCATGGTGCACAGGTGCTACATTTGTTTGTGGCTCAGCATCACTCTGCTGCCAATCTTATGATTTTGTCAAGTGCAAACAAAATACTTGCACAATAATGTCAAGATTCACCAAGTTTAAGACAGATTTTTGGCCCACAAGACACAGAAGCTGAACAGGTTCTGATCTTTAGAATTTATTCGCCAATAACAAAATATACAAATTTACGATTAGTACTGTTCATATCCCAAAATATTCCAAATAATGTATTAGTCCAATCCAAAAGCTAACGTAAATCCAAAAATCCACAGATAAACCCACGAGACAGGCAGATGTCAAAAAATATAGTTTCATGTGACTAAAGCAGGAACGGCAGTAATCTGTCTGCATTTATCTATATATGAATATGAGTGGTTCTGTTGTTCACAGCTGCTTTATAGCCTCCTGAATGCAAAGTTTCTCCTTCAGAAATTTTTGGAGATGGCACTTGCAATAGGGCCCCCAGTGTGATGTAGTTCAGCTTAAGACTCTTTGAGAAGCTTCCCAGTAGTTCATAAATTCACAACAAAACAAATAGCATTTAAAACTGCCTTTTGTTTTCCCTGAAGGGTGAACACAGGATCCAGATCCAGACCTGACAAACTAACCTCTCAGCTCACTGTAATGTGGGGAAAGAAAAGAGCCTTGAGCTGTGGCCTACTCATTTCTCATAAGTTTCTGTTTTCTCTCCAAGTGTTACATCTTACCAGACCTTACCCAGGAACATGCCCAGCCACCGCGCTCAGATTGTGCCCCGCTACCCAGAGGGCTATCGCACACTGCCCCGCAACAGCGTGATGAGGCCAGACAGCATTTGCAGTGTGGCGGGCTCCGTTTATGATCGGGCCCTCCGTCCCACCACCACCACCGTCAACACAGCGGAGAAGAGGAGGTCGATGAGGGACGACACCATGTGGCAGCTGTATGAATGGCAGCAGAGGCAGGCCTTCTCTCGACAGAGTCTGGCTCAGCCAACTGGTACGGATACCACAGACAGATAGAATACTAATCCCTGTCCTACAGTAAGAGCCATGACACGGACAGGTTTATTTCCAACTCAGAAAACTGGTTGTCAAGCCTGCTAACCCTCTGATATTTTGAACATCCTTCTCACAACAAAGCAAATACACTGACTGCCATGTCATTCGTATTTTTTACTGTGTTTGTCTGTTTTAGTTATTATTTGTTGTCTGCCGCACCGGCTCAAATTCCTGTGAGCTGGAATGAGCTAGAAACATGAAACTGTAAATGGTGTGCATGTGCTTCCATAGAAATATGAACTCAATCGGCCACATGGTGGTGCTGTAAATAAGGCTTAAAAATGCAAATTATGAAAGGCCACGCCCCACACGCCGTAAGTCCAATTGACTTGAAATTTCTCACACAGGTGCAGCTCAATGTGCTCAACAAAAAAGGACCATTAAGGTTTTTTTTCATTAAGGATTACCACCAAATTTTCAGCGAATCATCATTGGATCAAGCCTATTAAAAGTTGTATAAAGCATGTTGATATCTCAATTACTTTTCAAGACATTGACAAATGAACTTAGAAGGGGCCGGGCTCTGGACATAAATTAACACAAATCACAGGATATGTTTAGATAGGTGCCCCAGATATACCTGGACAGTTTGATGTACATACATCACTAGGGGGCGCTACAAGCGCTAGAAAGGTGCTTAGCATTACACAAATTACACTATAAATCACATATTCATTCTCCAGTCATCACAAATGTCTCAGGATATGTCCTCATAAGTAAGTTAAACACATCCTGAAAGTTTTATTCAAATAGAACATCAGGGGGTGCTATAAATGCAAACAAACTGCAGGTGATATAAAGCAAATCAGCCTACAAATTACAAATTGTTTGTCCAATCAACGCAAAACTTCCAGGATATGTCTAGATAAAGACCTCACACATACACTGCAAGTCTCATTCAAATTGACCACTAGGAGACACTATAAGTGCACAATAACTGGATGTGGAATGAAACAAATCAAGCTATAGATCAGAAAATGCTTGTCCATCGTTACAAAACTTGAACAGAATGTGTTTCATAAAAATATTGAACCATATGTGTGAAATTAATTTGATGGTGATGTTGCGAAAAAAGGTTTGAACCTGCGAATCGCTGCTTGTGGCTATATTTATTTTATATTGTTGTATTATTTAGGGCCAGAGCATGAAATGTGTGAGATCCCTATTGAAACTGAAGGGATTTTTTTTCTTTCTGTCTTTTTTTCTGCAAAGTAACCTCAATGTTGGGGACTTTGCACAAAATTCAGGAGTGGCGAAAAAATTTCATATTTTATGGGTTTCGTGCATGGGTGTGGCAAAATGGCTCATTGGCTCCCCTACAGAGCAGCCCCCGACAAAGTTTCACCTACGTGTACGAATTTTCTGTGGTACATGTATCATATCCAGACGTACAAAAAAGTCTATTGGAGCGATGCCCGACACCCAAAAGGAAGTTGGCCATTTTGGATTTAATGGTCATTTTTGGCGATTTACACACTTTGTATTTTACCGAACTCCTCCTCGGGATTTAGTCTGATCAACTTCAAATTTTTGCTGTGCACTCTAAACCCACTGACTATTAAAGGTTGTACAAACTGTCAGTTTTCATTCACGAGCATGCCCGTGGCGTGGCCTCGAAAATCAACGATTTGCCAAGAAACAGGAAGTTGTTGTAACTTCAGTATATGTTGCATGCTCACATCTGCACCTCAACCTGCCGTCAAAAATCGATGATTCGTCATGAAACAGGAAGCTGTTATAACTTTGGTGTACACGCTTACATCTGCACCAAATTTGATGTAATAATGGTCCAGCCCCGAACACATCCACATGTTCACTCAAAGCCATAGCGCCACCTGCTGGCAACAGGCACTATGCTATGATTGCCTACTCCTAGCAGGTTGGCCATATATCAACTTCAGAACTATCCCAGAAAACCCTTAATACATTGATGAAGACATGTTGTAGAACTTTTTGTTTGAGTTGCGTGACGGTGGCATGGTGGCTAGTTAAACACTTTGCCGTGACACAGGAAGTTGTTGTAATTGTTGACTGTAAATTCTCAGATCTGTACCAAACTTTACATGCTTGATAACTGTCCCGCCCCGAACACATCTACATGCTAAAATTCAGTTATAGTCATGGCACCAAAGTGCTCTGTAGCGCCATAAAGGGGACACAGGAAGTGACACACTTTGTGCAGGGGCACAGGCGCATGACAAATTGACAGCCAACAGGCATGCTTTTAGGTTTGCTCCATAATAATAACTTGTGTCATAATTTCTTTAAAAGGCCGACATGTTTTTGGCAAGGACAGCTTGACGCTCTACTAACTTTCTTTCTCCTCCTGCTGCTGTGCTTCCAGCTGTGGGTCATTATGGCACCTTGCCCAGCACAAAGACCATGGGCAACATCTCTGAACATGTTGTGGCACACTCCATCCCCACCTCACCGTCTCACGGCTCCCTGGCTCTCTACAGCACCTTCTCCCCTCCTCGCCAACAGGTCACTCACAACCCCAGCATCTCCCACTCTGAGGTGTCCTCACCGGTATTCAGGGGGGACGTGACGCTGGACCACCGGCACAGGACACACCTCGCCAAGGTAGGCAGCATGGCACTGGAGTCGACGAATAATAATAATAATAATAATAATAATTTATTATTCATTCATACAGCACGTTTCATACAATACTATAATATGTGCACTCAGTTTAGAACTGTTCGTCAAAAATCTGTGTTCTGTTAATAATTCAAATGGAGAACATTTTGAGCCACTGAATCACTTTATGAAATGCAATTTATGAAATGCAAGTTTGTAGACAAGGCTCAGCTCATCAGATGAAGCAGCGATATAGTGGAAACAGCTGCTGTGTTTGTTGCTTATAAAAATGTACAGTAGACTGGTAAAATATGTGTTTCAGTAGGAGTCATTCCACAATATTAGTTGGACTTGCAGAGTTAAGTTTATTATTACATACAGTAATTATTTTATTATTATGTATAAAACTTATTAATTCATATATGCATATATGTATATGTAATGTGTAACATTCAAGTTGCTATTTCTTTCCCCCTTGGCTCCGAGCAGATTTATTTTGGTTCCTACCTGCCGTTGTTTCAAGGGGACAGGGAAGTATGCTACAGGCAGGGCGGAAAGACTAACATGCAACGACAGAGTGAAGTTGTGTGTGTACTGTCACTGGTGTTAAATTATTAGATTATTCAAGAAGACATTTTAGCTGCTTATCACCCACAGGCCTGAAGGACAGGAGAACGCTACCAACCAGACATTAGGGTTACACTATGATAAGATAAAAATGCATATTTCCAAACAAATGTCAATGAATCAGTCCATAATATAATTGCCACATAGCAAACCTGCAGCTTTAGGTGCCCATGAGTGTCTGGGGCCCTGAAGCAATTACCTGCTTTGCCCAGGTGTTAATCCAGTTTTGTTAATAAGTGTGTATTGACCCTTTGCCTATTGATATGCCACATCTGTGAGGTGGATGGATTATCTCGGCAAAGGAGAAGTGCTCACTAACACAGATTTTGACAGATTTGTGAACAACATTTGAGAGAAATAGGCCTTTTGTGTACATAGAGAAAGTCTTAGATCTTTGAGTTCAGCTCATGATGAATGGGGGCAAAAACAAAAGTGTTGGCTTTATAATTTTGTTCAGTGTATATATATATATATATATATATATGTGTGTGTGTGTGTGTGTGCGTATATATCACTTTCTGTTTTTACATCTATTTACCATTCATAGACAAAACAACAAACATTATTGGCTCAGCAACACTTGTGTCCTGTTGCACCTTGATTAACTCTGGCGCTGCCTAGTTGACAGCGCCACTGGCTCTCCCTGGTGGTGGGAGGTTTACTGAAACAAATCATAAACATTTAACACAAATGGCTCTCACAGAGTGAATAATTGAATACAAGATGAAATGGCTTTAAGAGAGATGAATATTTTACATTTGTTTTTTTTGTTGAATAATGTTCTGCCTGAATACAATACATTCCTGTTAGCCTGATGTAACAGCTGAATTTAATTACACTGACATTAATTGAGTCCAATCATTGTTCTGTGTTTGCTACAAAGAAAGCAGATGTTGGCAAATAGATAACAGGGTGAAGCTATGACTGAAAGTTTTACTTATTTTAATAATGTTCCTCTTTTGATGCAAAGATGTTCCTCTTTGTAACATCAGTGAATGAAAAGGGCATCACAAATATATGTCTGCTTGCATTAGCTAATTAACTGCAAATCTCATGTATACTTATATTACTGCCCGTCATTTACCACATACCATAATGCATGCAATTTATTTTTAGTTTAGCCTTTTCTCAAATATACATTACAGTTGTGAGATCACATCATTTATATACACTCACTTGCCACTTTATTAGGTACACCTTGACGCCTGAACCATTGATGATCCATGCTTTCATGTTGTTAACGCCAAATTCTGACCCTACCATCTGAATGTCACAGCTCAAATTGAGACTCATCAGACCAGACAACGTTTTCCAATCTTCTTTTTTCCAGTTTTGGTGAGCCTATGTGAACTGTAGCCTCAGTTTCCTGTTCTTATAGCGGACAGGAGTGTCACCTGGTGTTGTCTTCTGCTGCTGTAGCCCATCTGCTTCAAGGTTTGACGTGTTGTGCGTTCAGAGATGGTATTCTGCATACCTTTGTTATTTGAGTTACTGTTACCTTTCTGTCATCTCGAACCAGTCTGGCCATTCTCCTGACCTCAACAATAATCATTCATTTAGCTGATGCTTTTATCCAAAGTGACTTACAATTGCTAGTTTGTCTGAGGTCACACACCTCTGGAGTAACGAGGGGTTAAGCGTCTTGCTCAGGGACACATTGGTGTGTCACAGCGGACTTGAATACTGCGCCACCACCACAACAAGGATTTTTTATCCACACAACTGCCTCTCACTGGGTATTTTCTCTTTTTTGACCATTCTCTGTAAACCCTAGAGATGGTTGTGCATGAAAATCCCAGTAGATCAGCAGTTTCTGAAATACCAGCCCGTATGGCACCAACAACCATGCCACATTCAAAGCCACTTAAATCCCCTTTCTTCCCCATTCTGATGCTTAGTTTGAACTTCCGCAAGTTGTCTTGACCACGTGTACATGCCTATATGCATTGAGATGCTGTGACAGTAATTAGCTGTTTGTGTTAACAAGCAATTGAACAGGTGTACCTAATCAAGTGGCCGGTGAGTGTATATGCACGCACAGATTTGTTTAAATGAGGATCCTGGCTGCAGTGTTTCCTGTTCACATATTCAGACTGCTGCAACCTGAACCTGAACACCACAACTTGTTAGCAAGTTAGCAGTGAAGCAAAGAGAAATACTTTGTATAGTAGTAATGGATAAACAATTCAGCTAGTATAAAGTAATAGAAACAAACAGCTTGAAAGGAATAATTAAAGGTCTGAATTAACTAAAATGAATGGCAAATGAAACATCAGCAGCAGTTCAACTCAACGGCGTCACCAGGTCATGTTTTGACTGTAGCCCCGAATGCAACAAAAATATTTTCCATGTTAATATGCAATAATCTTCATGACAAAGCCTGTCTCGCAGGTCTTCAAAGAGCAGAGGCTACTCGCAACAACTGATACATTTTCTTTGAAGTTCACGTAATGTGACCCCCCCCCACCGTTACTCAGACTCCCTGCATTTAGAGAGGGCACAAGAGAGAGAGAGCACATTGCTCGCCACTTCAGGGCTTCTCCGCGACTTCTGAATTGCAAAATTGTAATCAGTATATTTAAATGTAAATGTTGTCTGCCAGTGTCTAGTCGGCTAACAGTCCCCGCACAGTAGTGAGAGAATATCATGACACCTGACCGCGACATAGACTCCTGTCGCTCTGTGTCCTGCTGTCTCTGTCCCCCTCGCTGTGAGACACTACTGTTTTACTGTCTCCAGGATGCCTCGTTCCCTCCAAAGTTGATGTGAGCTGCACTTCAGCTGCACTTTATCAGAAGTGCAGAAGTGAACATTTGTGTGGAATTGTGGTGATATTGCTGTCTGATCACAAGTGTTTTAAGTTTGGGTTTTCTTCCTCTGATGAAGATCAGTGCGCTCGTCTCATTGAGTGGGCTACAGTCCCAGACGGGCTCTGTGTCTGTCAGACAGTCTAAAGGGGGTAGCCTCAGGGGTGGACTGGTAATCTGGCGTAGGCTACCGGCTGACGAACCTTTAGGGCTGTTTGGTACTGGAGCTGCAGTAGCTTCAACATCAGCTGCCCTGCATAGAGCAGGCACTTGAAGGAGAAAAGGAGAGCCGTGGCCACTGAAAAATTGCTTGCACCAAGAAATGTTAATTAACAAATAAAATGCTATGAGAAAGGTTTATTTGCACAATAAGAAAACCTACAAAACCTAACTTTTGTCCTTCCCTTTATAAAAATAAAGATATTTCCACCATAAATTGGTGCAGAAAATGTCTCCAGAATGCAGGAAATTAAGTGTTTAATGCTCAAAATCTTCCGGGGGGGATTGAACATTTTCATCAATATTTCTTTTTAAACTAAATTCAAATTAATTAAGCTAATTTATCATTAAGGTGAAAAGGTGCCACATGCACAAAGACTTTGGACTAAGTCAGGCATGCCTACATGTATGGAATCTCAGCTGGGATTAAATTAAATGAGAAAAGTTGATGTACAGGAGAAACATATCTGACATCAATACAGAATGCCTGACAGCCTTACTGCATAATATTACACTAAATTATTTTAGTTTGAATTGTCACCTCAGACATTTCCTCAATAAATTGATGCAAAAAAAATCACCAGAATGCAGGAAGTGTTTAAAGCCCAAATTTTTCAGGGGGAGGGACCCCCCCTTGTAAATATTATCAGTGTTAATTATTATCAGAAAATGAGACAGATGTTAGAGTTACTGTGTAGAGGTCATTTACTATTGCTTTACAGATGTACTTTGGGCAGGCGGCAACGGGTGGTGGGGGGTGAAAACAGGTGAAAACATGAAAGATTTCTGGGCTGGGCTAAGCCCCCAATGTTTCAATAGCCTGGAAACGCCCCTGGTTCAACTGTATGTATACATATACAATTTTAGATCATTAATTAAGTTAAATAGTGTCCAGTTTAAATGTATTCTGATGAACACATTTATAATATAATGGGCAGCCACTGAGCGGTTACTGCTGAGGGTACATCTGACAGTAAGGTTGGGAGTCAATGCTTTCAATCATTTGCAATGAAATGAACTGAATCAAGCTCACCTGAACTGAAATGTGTTGGTGAAACTGATGTGTACTTTTCGTCCCTAACCTGAACCCTAACCCTGACACTCCCCACAGTATGGTTATCCACCTGACCGGCGATCCATCGCAGCCGGTGTCCCTCCTCAGACCATCACCCAGCAGTCCCTGCAAGGCAAGACAGTGAGTGTTACAGTGCACCCCCTCTCCCCCCACACACTTCATACTGTGAGATTCAATCCACTGACCCTCTGCTTTCAGTAAACTCTTACGAACGGTGAAAAGAATTGTGAGAACATTACACAAATAAAAAAACAGCCTCTTCTGTCCATAGTGTACATTCACACACGTCTCACACGTCTCAGTGATGTTTTGTTCTCAGCAGCCTCTTGTTTTGGGTTTTTCCCGCTTGTCTTAGCAGGTAATTATATATTAACAACCCATACAGACACACACAGTGCAGCAGCACAAGTAAAACTGCCTTTGCTCTTAAATTGAAGTAATGACAATCAAGGGGAGGAGTGGTGTTTCTGTTGGAAGCGAGCTGTGAATAATATTGTGATTGCTTGACAGCAGTTGAGTGCCTCTGCAGTGATGAGTCATTTTGCACAGGGCTTTTGCAGTGCACTGTTTTGTTCGTGACACTGAAATAAAGGACACAGTAAGCATATCACTCCTTTATTTCCGTGTCACGAGTGATATGCTGTGTGTATGGCTGTGTGTGAGACCTACCTGTGTTTGTATTTGTGTCTATAGGTTTGTGTGGTCAATGAAAGGCTACCCCATTTTCAGGAACATTTTCTCTCCGGTTAACATACTGAATGTTTTCCAGGTGTATTTAATGGCCAGGCTCACTCAGCCTTGTGTCAAATGTAGGGGCATTTTCAGATTTGAAAGATTGTAGCAGATGCTTTCTGGGTAATAGTGCACACAGGGAAATGGCCTGGGTGTCACATCTGTTCAGCCCTATCCCTGTTTCAAGCAGTTATCAGAGATACAGTAAAAGGTAAAGGTTCTGGCTGTTGGCTGTATTTTCTTCAGGCGGTTTGGAGAAAAGTGCACTTACCTTTAAGCAGCAATACTATATAAAGTTTCTGGTCTCTTGGGGGCAACACAACAAGCTGTAAACACACCCTCTGACGTTGTCACCTAATACAGTTGCGGGCTGTGAAACCAAAACAAAGAGGCTAAAAAACACAATCGAGATGCGAGTGGGGTGATCATTTTCTCACATTACACACACTCATTTGAGTCATTGTTAATATAAAAATATTGAAAGATGCAGCTTAAAGCTGCCCCACTTGTCGAACTGGCCAGCACCAAATGGCAGAAAGATAACGTAGAGATAGAGTTGGTGCTAATGTTGTGTTGGATCTGCTGGATGTGTGAACAGGCAATTGTTTGCTAACATGTTAGTCATTTTATTTTATTTTATTTTATTTATTTTTTTTTACTGGACAATTTATCAGCTGTGGAAGTATTTCTTCTGCTCTTAAATGCCACCGGAGTCACTGCATCACATTTCAGCCGGTGGGCCGGTGTTGTTGATGTGGTCATTGTGGCAACTGTTCTCTCCTCTGTGTGTTGCTCTGTGCAGCCTGAGGAGCTGACCCTGCTGCTGATCAAGCTCCGCCGGCAGCAGGCGGAGCTCAACAGCCTGCGGGAACATACAGTAGCTCAGCTAATGGCCCTGGGTATTGAGGGGCCCAACGCTAAGGTCAGCCCTGAGAATATACAGAATGTGTGTGTGCATGAAGGCATTTGTGCTTTCCCAACCAGCAGTCAAAATCCCATACTGTGTGTGTTTGTGTGTGTCCTCAAGGGAGGAGAGGTTCCTGGCATAAGACTGTTAGTTTACTCCAAATGAAATAACTTTTGGTGTATTCTGAAAGAATTTCTGAGCATGTTTGATCGATTGCTGTTGATGTTGTCTTTTGTCACATTTTAATGTCAAACCTGTTTGAACACCCCAAATACAATTTAATTTTGGAGTACTGTTCTGGCATGTGGACGCAGGCTAGTGGTGGTGTAGCTGTGTGGGGCATCGATGCGTGGATTTTTGGGCTTTCTTTTGCACCAGTGTGTGTGTGTTTGCATGGGAACAGTACTCCTGTCCATGCATGTCAGCTTGAGGTCTCAGCAGTTGTGAGCCAGGAGAGCACGGATGCATCGGAGCCGATGCATCAAACAACATGGCATCCGTTGTCTCCTTTATGCTTGGTGTACGTAGTGAATGCTGGCTTGAAAACATCAGTGGGCTGTGTTTTATATGCGTTGTTGTATAAACCTAACTAACTTATTGGAATGTTATAATGCATGTGCAATAGGTGTCAGCATGTCTAGCATAAAACATTTTCAAAATTGTTATGCAATGTTGTCAAGTTTTCTAAATGTTATGATTCGTATTGAATATCGAATATGTGTGCTGACTAGTGACCTCTTAACAATCTGCATCTGCTTAACAATGTGTTAAGAGCTGACCAATATAATATATGGATATAAAAGTAGATGCTGTATCATTTGGGATTTTTGGAGATGGTTATATGGTGATCTGATTTCTTGTGTCTTATAGGCTGCTTTACTGTAAACTCATCTATTTAGGCTGCTCCAGCTAAGTGAAGTGAGCAGTGACTCTTTCAAACATTTTTTCATATCCACATTAATAGTGGGATTTTCTTGGCTGTAAGTATCTTCCAGCCCCCCAAGTACTGCAAGTATTGTGAACAAAATACCTCAGTAGGAAGACAGAATGCAGCTGCATCTTCTCGCAGTGCTGCGTGACTGTAGATAAAGTCATGACCCTTTTTATTCCACTATTATTATTATCAGTGACATCTAATAGTCTTGCAATGCTGGACATGCACTTTTTGCATCCTATGTGGCAGCTTTGTTTATCCCTATCACAGAACTCTGGTTGATTTTAGATGAATCTGCCAAACCCTGTTTTTTACCGTTCAATGCCAACCCTTTGAAAAAACTTTTGTTCTACAATATATGTGCATGGCAACAAGAATATATAAATATATATATATTGTTAGGGAAAGATTGTGGTTATGTCAATCAAACTTTGGGTAAGGTTAGTCAAATGAACAAATTCTCACTAAAAAATAAATATACAATGATACATAATTAAATATGCCTTTGAAATGATCATCACATTTTCCTCCTGCCTTCTCTTTTTGTTGAAATGTGTCTTTGGCTCCCTTCTCCTTCCCTTCCTCTGCCCTCTCTCCTTCTCCTGTCTGCCTCTGTCCATCTCTACCAAACATGGCCTTACTTTTCCTGCTTCCTCTCTTCCTTCTCCTGTGGCTATTGCAGACTGATGTTCTTTCCCATCACCTCCAGAGGAACCTTATTTACCTGGACAACCAGGTGAGGACTTGCTAGCTTACTCCTGTCTGTCTCCCTCTCCAGATGCTGCTAAGCAAATAAAACATTTGAACAACATTTGAATCAAAGATCTTTTTACCCATTTTCACTTAGAGGAAACTAACATTTACTTACAGCATACATGCATGTACATTTATGAGAATCTCTGCTCATGGCTTCTTCTTCTTCTCTATTTCTTGTTCATCCTATTTTCTTGAACTCTCTGCCTGTGTAGTCCTTTTATCTGAATAAACTGTTTACTGATCTTGAAACTTCAAATTGCTAACCATGCAGCGGTAACGCTCAAGCTACTCTTTAGCGTTACCGCTGCAGGGTTAGCTCTTCTTCCCAGTTTGAGCACTTTCTAAAGTACTTGCTAAAGGCCTGTCTTTTTTCTGTGTTGACCTTTCCAGTTCCAGCCTGGGTAGGCAGTTTATTTCAGCAGCATGTTTTGTTATATATGTTGAAATTCTCTTTACATCCCGACAGCAATCAATAAATCATATGCTCAGACACAAAGATGAAAAATGTATGTCTCTGTTGATGTTGCAGGACTGTAATAGGCACAGCCAATCATTTCATTCGGTCCAACTGAAATGATTGGCTGGGCTACTTACCTGCCTAACTGCCTACCTGCCTACTTGTTACCTGCTGCACTCTGCCCTGCACTCACTGCACATGAAAATGTGTTTTAGTGGAGTGGCATTAGAGAGAGGCCTGAAGGGAGGGGGTGGGATTTTCTTTGTTGGTGGATACTTTCAGAATCAAGCTGTCTCTTGCTGGTTTCTCAACTGTCACCTACCCCAGCTCTAAGGTACAGGACCATACTGGTTACAGCATAACACAACATGTCACATGGTGACAACAGTGCACACTTCTGACCACACAAAACAAGCTGCAGATTTCATGTTGATTGTCATAGCGTACTGAAAAGTGATGAAACCAATGGCTGTCTGGAAGGCAGTAATGCTGTTGTAATTACAAAGCCTTCATATTTGCACACTGCTTGGAGATGTGTTAAATCACTCACAGCCTTATTTGTATGTACCCAACTGCAGCAACACTCAACCTCTTTGATTGTCTGCAAATGTCAGCCTTGTACTTTCAAGCCAAGAACAGTTCAGACATCAAAGGAAATTTTATAGGAAGCTAAGATAATTTGGGCCAATATGTTTAAGTTGACTGTGGTGTACAGCCACTGGTTGAACAAGTATGTATCTGCCCCCACTCTTAGTGGCACTGATGATAGAAATAATATGGATGTTTCCACTGGAATCTCACTAACATTGTACCGCAGCATGCTCAGGCTTCCGGGCTAATTGCAAGAAAAACATAACCTGTGACAGTTTACAGTCTAAATGAGTTGTTTCAATTTGGCCTTTAGGTTAGAACTAGCCTTCCCACAGTTCCTGCATTATTGAATATGACTGCTCAGCTCTGAAAAGGCAACATGCTTCAGGGAGCGACTATCCTCGCACAGGCTTTGGAGGAGCAAGTGGCTAGCAGTTTGGATGCTAATTGAAAAAATTAAAAAAATCCATATTCAATATATTCACTGCCTGTTTATTCTAAATCACATGTACTATCATTTTCCAAAACCTTTTCTTAAATAAATATTGTCCCAACTTCCTGTCAGTCTTTTATTTAAATTCCTGTATGTATATTTGGAGAGTCACCCTTCAGAGACCTGAAGGTAAACAACTGTTATATTACAATGTTGGTCTTGTTTTTGCAGCTCTGCCATTTGCCATTTGTTGTGACAACACTATACCTACCAATGTAACTGCTGACCATGGCAATATGACTAAAAAGAGGTCTGACAGGTCAAGAAACACAAACAGTTAGACAATCATACCTTGTTTGTAAACATGCAGTCATACAGTAACTCTTCATCCTGCAGGACCACACACTTTAACAGTGGGTGGTAATACCATTGAAGCATAACCACACCTTAAAGATGTTATTTTAAAATGAATTTGAGTGGATGTATCTATGTCAAACATATTTTTCTAGTCTCATTATAAAGGTCTTGACTGGTTGAATATTTTTGGAAATGGACCTGTGGACCTGAAGACAGTCCTATGGCAGATCAACAGTACACTACCCAACCTATTTAGGCTTGAAAATGTGGACCTGGCCCATCTTGGGTCTTTGCGATATTTCATTTACTAGAAACCAAGTGGATCCGTGAAGACCTGTAGTTCATTGTGTACTGGAACGAACTTAAACCTGTTGCTGCCTGCATGGTAAATATGTTTAAGAATGTGAAACAAATAGTGCGCTTTGGAAAATGTTCGATATAAAGGTATTTGTAATAAGTTAACTGATGAAAAACACAGGAATGGTGCTTAAACATATGCTAAAACACTTCAATAAAATGTTGCCTTTCCAAGCTGATGTCCACTGCTTGCTGCCAGCCACAATGGTGAATTCCAATAGAAATGTTGGAAAAAACATGTCCAAAGCTGAGACGATTAGGGTTAAGGGCTGGGGTTGATCATTAAGCTAGAGAACAGTAAACTGTCCATTACACAGTAGTGTTTATCCTGGGGTTTCTCCTGTTTAGAGAGAGGAAACGCATTCCAGCTCGTAGACATCAGTCATTGAGCAGTGGCTAATCCTTCAAGCAACATGTACTGCTGTGTTATTACACCACTGTATCCTCTTTCTCCTTGGCGCTCTGCTAGACGAAGGAGAATGAGCCTCTTATCTTCATGATTCACACTATGATCGAGAACTCTGCACCGAGGCCTCAACTCTACCAGCAAGTAAGGTCTTTGGCAGCTTCTGGCTTGAGTCAAAACAGTCCGTTTGTCTTCTGACATTCTTTTGTTGGGTCAAAATCTCGTGGCGTCATGGAAAATTCACCCATTGTTTGTAATTTAACATTTTAAATTAAAACACCAAAATGCGAGTTTTGAGGTTTGCTTAACTTTCTAGTACATCTCAGTGTACTTAGATCTGAAAGAAAATATGTAGATTTGCAACAACTATCATACACTTCAGTAAGATTGGGGGTTGTTTTCCCAAAATGAATGTCTCTGTTGTTTCTAAATTAACTCTTTAATTTTAACTTGACTGATGTGGATCAGACTCAAACCAGAACGTTGCCCTGTATCCACGTCTTCCCCTTCACCATTGACCTCTGGTTTCACCACTCTGGATGCAGCCAGTCCATTCATCAACCAGCAAACATTCCCAGATGTCATCAGAGCATTATTTAGTGTATATGAAGTTGTTGTTTGGTTCCTACACATCTCATTTCACTGCTTCTTTTGACGCTGTTAGTAGTGACCTGAAGCGAGCATGGCTTGTGGTGTATTGCTACATAGCCATGGATTTCTCCTTTCACCGTCTGTCTTGATATAGAACTGAAATGCTTGCACTGTTTGTATGTGTTTGTCTTAAAGTCTGTTTTTCAGATGTTCTGTGGTAATGTTTTTCAGTATATAAATTAATAGTTCAACATTTTAGGAAATGCTGATTTGCTTTCTGGACGAGAGTGACAGTGAGTCTGGACATGGTTAGCCTTGCTTAGCATAAAGACTGAAAGCAGAGGAAAACATCTACCAAGTTTAAAAAATATGCCCTCTAAGGCTCACTAATGAATGCTGGCCACACACTAGAGGACACTCGCGGGGTGTTCCCGATCCAAGGCTGGTCGGAACAGATTGTCAGCTCAAATGATCCTGTAGTGTGAGAGGTTTACAGAAGTAATCCCAAATTGTAAAGTAAAGAAAGGAACAGCGATGGAATATTGATCAGAAACCCACAACAGCCAAAGTGAGCTGACTGGGAAGTATCACCAAAGTGTTGTGTATTTGCTCATGCTATAAAATATCTAAAACCATGCTGATTCCATCTTCTCAGCCACAAGTTCATCTACAGTTTTATTTTCTTTTTTAGTTTTTAGTGTAAAGGATTGTTGTTCAACATGTAACTGCCCATGAAGCTATCATTTTTACAGAGTAAACAAAGAAGAATGTTAGTCAGTGAGCTTTAGAGGTGTTGGCAGGTGTATCTTTAAACTTTGAACAGAATCTTTATGCTAAGCTAGGCTAACTAGCTCTGTGGAAGTATATTGATGACAAAAGATTTGAGCGAGAACAAAACTGATTCTGAGTCTGCAAGTCGACCTCTGAGAGAGCAGAATCAGATGTGACCGTGTAGTGCTGATTATGCACGTGCTTGTTTTGCTCTGTTAGTTTCCTCCAGCTGTTTTGGCAGGCTCTAAGCACTTGAGGTCGCTTGCCAGCCATTTTTGACTTGCAAGCTGCAACAGGACACACCCACATCCGGGTCTACACAAGCTGTGAAATATATTGCTCCTCTTTTTACCATCTGACTATTTAAGACATGTGATTTACATGTTATCTGCCTTAATGCTGCTTCTGGAGTCCCTCTGTGAGGGTTTGAACTGCGTCTCTCAGCTGTATTACCTGGAACAAAGTTGTCCATAAAATTGTGTTCCATAAAAATGTCGGGGCTAGACTACTGTAACAGCTGGTCCCAGATGTCATTACTCTGGGACCACTAAAAATCTGCCTCAGTCTGCCCTCATCTATTACCTTTTCTCTCTTCTCATCAGTCGCCCCAGTGTACTTTGTGTTCATGCTGTGTAAGACAGCAGTTATATTACATAACACTGTTGCTTTAACAGTAGTTTTAAGTCAGTGATTTGCGCGTGGAGGTGCACTGAATGCACTGTAGCTGTGGAGACTGAAAGCAGGTTATAGAGATGCAAGAGATTATGTAGGTTTGGTTTCAGAGGCAGAGGGACACGCTGGCATCAGCCAACCAAAAACCAGAAAGAAAAAACAACGCAAAACCCCATTTTTGAACTTTCTTTTATATGGCATTCATTAGTGTAACACAGGCAGGACGTAGTAGTGTCTATACTCTGGGTGCACGCAAGTTTTATTTCTAAAACTTGGAAAATTAGGCAAACTAGACTGACTAATACATTTCATGCATGCAAAGTATGAAGGCATACAGAATGTACAATTTATGTTTTCCCTTTAATTTGTGTATTTGGTCTCACACCTATTTACACTAATAGTCTGAAATTGATGGTCTGCCTTGTAAGCCCGTTTGGGCTGGCCATCTACTGTTGTAAAATACTGCATAAGTAGATTTGTGCTGTTGGACATAATTTAGTCCTTCTAAATGTCACTATTTTTTATCACTATTTAGTTATACATATTTTACAGTATAATGTTATGATGGTCAATGTGAGAATTTATCAACAGTCAGGGAACAGTCATATGAAAATCTGCAGGCAGCAGCAGTGCCACCAACAATACAAGCAGCAAAAATCAAAGTGTGTCTTAAAATGTGTCTAAATGCATGATCACCAAAACCTGAGGTTAGGTGAGGTTACAAGAACGTGCATCGGGCACACAACACTGCCCCCAGATGACATGGGAAGTTTTTAGGGAGTCCTGTCTAAAATAAGAGTTGGCCTTCATGTCTGTATTATGATCACACAAACCCTGAACATTAGATGTAGTTTTATTGATAGAGAAGTGAGATTGAGACAGCGCTGTACCTACACCTCTAACCACCAGCCACTAAAGTCAGTAAAGATGGAATAGGACTGAAATATAATTGTCTCAGGACCACTGTCTTTTCTGCATTGATTACGTTGATTGATGGATTCTAGTGTCTTTATTAAAATAAGTAATCTACAGCCAAAAAAATGTATTATTTTTTTCACCCAGAAAACATGCAGTGGAGCGTGAGCAGTTTTTAAATGTGTGTGTGTCTGCAGAATACTTTACCAATCACAGGTCAGCCTCTATGTGGTTGTGCATCACCATTTGTATCTTTTTATTATACCATTGTTTTATTTTCTGTTTACAGAGATTTAAGTGAGTAAAACAGACTGAAACTGTAAAAATGGAGGTGAATGCACACATGTCCTCCCAGTTCCAGTCACCATTTGATTAATACGTATATTAGCTTGGGACTTCATTTTATCTTTATTAGTGCGTCTGCCCTCTCAGGCTACACCTCCACATGTCTTTCTCTACATACTTCCCTAATATTCAGCCACAGTATCCCTGGTAACACCTGGGTGAACAGCTTCAAGGGAAAGGAACCGGATTAGTGAATCCCTTAATAAGCTCATCCCTTAATAAGCTCATCCCTTTATCCCCTCATTCCCTGTTATAGAATGAACAGTTTCTACTTCAAATCTGCAGCATTTGGGGAAAATGACTTTAAGCCTTAATAAAAGACACTATCTCTTTGGTTAACCCACATCTTGACTGACTGCATTCTCTATGCATTGGGAACAAATTAATAAAAAAAAACCTACATAATGGAAAGTAGCATTTTGGACGAGAACTTTTCATGGCTGGAGCTCTCACTCAGCTCTCCACCTAACAGACGTGTTGTTGTCGCCCCCTGCTGTCCGTCTCTGACTGTGCCTCCTTGTTTCAGATCAGCCCAGACGAACACAAAGATAGCTCCTTCATCCAGCGCACAGAGGAGGCCGACATAGACGTAAGACAAGCAGAGCTTTCAGTGAAATTAACAATAAGTTAGATAAGTAAAAAGAGAGTTTAGTTGGTGTGTGTTCGTGTGTGTCAGACCAAGCTGAGCAGACTGTGTGAGCAGGACAAGGCGGTGAGGATGCAGGAGGAGAAACTGCAGCAGCTACACAGAGAGAAGGTACAGCTGTCAGAGTGTGTATTTGTATTTGTGTCTTTGTGTAGACTCATATGTACAATAAGTGTTTGTGTGTTGTGTGCAGCACACTCTCGAGACAGCCCTGCTGTCTGCCAGTCAGGAGCTGAGTGAACAGAGCGGCTCGAGCGGTGCAGCCAATCAGAGCCTGGTCCAGCAGAGAGACGTGCTGCAGAACGGCCTGCTCAGCACCTGCAGAGAGCTGGCCAGAGTCAACACTGTGAGCACACCAATACACACTTCCACACACACACATCACTGCAGGAATCCTGAACACAAGTGCAGACCAAGGAACTGCTCCTGGGTCTGTATTCATGTATGGTGATTTAGGCCTGTCACAGCTGACAGCTTCAGCAATAACAGGTCGAACTTTGCTCTAATGCCAGAGTCAGACTGCACAATGTCAGTGTCATAATGACTGATGTACTGTTTCAAAACAAACAAGCCCATTTTTAAAGAATAGTTTTTCTGTTTTTTTCTGTTCAACTAGTGATTGGCTATAGTTTAGGTCTCCAGGGAGAAATTAGGCTCAGAAGGTCTAGAACACTGAGACTCTCCTTTGTCCAGCCACATACACATTCTTGTTGAAAATCTGAGGATGTACAGACACCCAAATCATTTCAAGTAGCGTGTAACTTATTTCTCATGCAGCAGAATATAAGAGGAATGGGAAGAAGGAGTGATGTAGAATTTCTTTTGGGAACACATTTTTGGGCACATGCACACACATACAGTCCCATGACCCTACTTTCGGCTGGTGTCCTGGTTTCAGGAGTTGGAGCGCTCCTGGAGGGAGTACGACAGGTTGGGGGCAGATGTCACTCTGGCCAAGTCCAACCTGCTGGAGCAGTTGGAGGCCCTGGGCAGCCCTCAGGTAACACACACTCACACACTCACACTCTCACATGCTTTCTGGGGCGATCAAGCTTTTAACAGCATGCCCTTTTGTATGTTTTGTGTGTGTGTGTGTGTGTGTTTGTGTCCTCAGACAGAGCCTCCAAGCCAGCGGCACATCCAGATCCAGAAGGAGCTGTGGAGGATTCAGGATGTGATGGAGGCTTTGGCCAAAAATAAACCACAGCGGAGCACAGACAACAGTGAGAGTCTTGAATAACACTTAAATTAGGTTCATTATATTCATCTGATGTGATTTACACTGAGGAGGGATGTGATGCAGCTTAAAAGGACACATGGTTTGAGTACAGACAACAGATGCTTTCTCACTTGTCCTCTGTTATGGAGAATGCTACAGTCCTAATCCTCTGCTTTCCACATTCCCCTTGTTCAGCAGCTTTTCCTGATTCCAAACCACTTTCCAGTCTCCAGAAGAATGAGGTAAGGCAGCACCCCAGCACATACACCACACTCAGTCTCAGCTAAAGCCTCTGGCTCCAAATGATTTCTTTTTTATTAAACCTTTATTTAACCAGGCAGAACACTCTAATTTACAAGGACTGCCTGGCAAGAGGGTGTTAACCTCTTGAGGGGAGGGGGAGTGGAGACATTTTGAAGTAGAGTAACCAGCAGGGGTGGAACGGCATGTGCATTCATCAAAACATAAAAAGGTGACTCTCTGAGAGACACCAGCTGGCAATCTAACCTGTTTGCTAAAGAGTTAGCATGAAGCATGTGACCATAGGACTCCCCAGGAACATGGCTTTCCTTGGTATGTTCTTCTCAGCATTCGATTAATCACTGGATTTCCTTTTTTTTCAGCCAGTTAAATACTGTTGTGTATTTTTTTACACTGTTGCAGGTCATTTTGCCACTAAACTCACTAAACATGCTATAAAAATCAACATGCTGAATCTTGAAATTTGCTAGAGGTGCCTATCAAGTAAAGTCAAACTTTATTTATATAGCACATTTCATACACAGGGAACAATGTGCTTTACATAAAGTGACAATACAATTGCAAAAAAGTGAGTGTTCAGTGTAGGGGCCTCTCTCAGATGGTTGGGTCATAGATACAGACCCACCTCCCCTGCTTTATTAAGAGGGACGGTTTAAAAGACCATGTGGACCTGAGAGTTCTTCCTGGTTTGTATATAATGAGAATGTCTGTTATATACTGAGGTGCAAGGCCACTTTTTACACAAGTACCAGCATCTTCAAAGCCATTCTGGTTTTGAATGGGAGCCAAGGAGAAGTAACAACAGGTGTGCTGTGTTCAGACATTTTAGTTCTGACGAGAACTCGTGCAGCCGCATTTTGAATGAACTGCGGTGAATATGCTGTTGTAGTCTAGTCACTTTGTTATTAATGCATGGATTCATTTCTCCGATTCTGATTAGTGACCTATCAAGGTGACCTTTATTGCCAAACACACTACAGTAGGTTTGGTAATGCAGTTGTGAGCAGGGAATGCTTTCTATAACCTTTAAGTCTTGTGTTGTCTGTTTATTCCAAGAAACAACCAAGTTGATGGTGTGCTTTACACTGTACTGTTTTTTCTCCTCTGGTTAGATTTTTCAACAACGTAGCTCTGTAATTTGTCCTTCAGAGGCCAACCCTCAAGGTTTGTTCAGGCGGAACACAAAGCATGTTGTTGACTTCTGTAGTTGTGTGAATTTGACCGCTGGCTGGTCTGTTTTTGCCGTTTGTGCAGTTCCCCTCAGCTCTACATTCTAGCATCTTCCAGCTCATTGTTTTGGATAGACTTTTCTGTTTTAGTTCACAGCTCATCGGACTAATTTCCAGCAGCAGCAGGCTGCTGTTTTTAGTGAAAAGGCTGATAAACCCACTGTTCACTACCTGCCCAGCAGCCAGGAGCAGACGAGACATAGTCAGTGTCCCGCTTGCAACGGTCCGGTAATACTGTATGATTTCCTTGGAATGACACTAGCTGTGTTAACTGTCAACAGGCAGTGACGCTTTTGCCGCTCAGTCCTCTCAAGGAGGGTGACAGCGTGCCCCCTCGCCCGCCCCTCCCCCAGTACTATGACTCATCAGATCGCCCCCTCCACGTGCCCCCCCACTACCCACACCCCGGTGGCCGCCTGCCGTCCCACACGCACCGCCCAGAGGATCGTAAAGCCGGCTCCAGGAATGGAGCGCACAGCGTAAGAACCTCTGAAAACCGTCATGCCCTCCCATTTTTGCTCCCTCCATCTGTGATCGTCATCAATTAACACACTGGATCTCTCCATCTGAACGATTCAGTCATTTCTACATTCAATGTCACATCTCAGCTCCATCCTAAATGCTGAATTAGGATACACTGAAGACTCATTCCTCAACCAGTGCCAGTTCAGTGCTAAGTTCTTTTCACCCATGCGATCCATGCTCCATCCAGCTGTCACTGTCCCTCTCCTACAGTGTCACATTCAGACCCATTCTGGTCCGTGCATAAATTTATTTGTGAAATTTCGTTGGAATGAGGCTGATGTCTGATTCTCATGAACTTCTCCTTGTAAAACTATGAGTTTAATCACATAATACTGCACCTTTATGTTAGGACTGAAAATCTGAACTTTCTGTAGTTACTTTGAGAAAGACTTATATGAGCCATTACATTTCCATGTAATGTAATGTAGTAGAGTAAACAAAGATCATACATGTGTGCGAGGATGTGTGTATGTGCCTGACTGCTGCCAGATGGCCTGTGTTCTGACCCTGAGCCACCTCGCTCCTCTCCCTTTCAGCAAGCTCCAGACTACAGGTTGTATAAGAGCGAGCCTGAGCTGACCACAGTGAAGGAGGAAGTGGACGAGGCCACCAGTGAGGAAAAGGACAAGACAGAGACCTCTGCTGAGAGTAAAGACACTGCAGCCCTGAAAGGTACTCCTGCACTCAGTCACATAAAGCTGTGGAAGTCCATTCTTAATGCTCAGGACGTATGGGCATTCACATCTGCTCTGTTCTCCATAGTGCTGGGACAGGCAGGATTGTGGTGAAAGCTGAAACATATTTGAGGTTAAAGAAGGAGGAGAATCCGTAAATATGTAACATTTCAAAGATACTTCCAAAATTGTGGACCCCCTGGAAACAAGACCCTAACTTCCCTGCCCTGGTATTTCCTTTAGTATTAAGAGTGTTTCCACAATACAAACATGAAAGACACGTCATTTTAATTCCCAGTTAAAGAGCAGACACTGTATCACTGGAAACACATCTGTCATTACATTTCTCCCATTTCCTTATTTTATATACATACAGTGCCTTGCGAAAGTATTCGGCCCCCTTGAACTTTTCGACCTTTTGCCACATTTCAGGCTTCAAACATAAAGATATAAAACTGTAATTTTTTGTGAAGAATCAACAACAAGTGGGACACAATTATGAAGTGGAACGAAATTTATTGGATATTTCAAACCTTTTTAACAAATAAAAAACTGAAAAATTGGGCGTGCAAAATTATTCAGCCCCTTTACTTTCAGTGCAGCAAACTCTCTCCAGAAGTTCAGTGAGGATCTCTGAATGATCCAATGTTGACCTAAATGACTAATGATGATAAATAGAATCCACCTGTGTGAAATCAAGTCTCCGTATAAATGCACCTGCTCTGTGATAGTCTCAGAGGTCCGTTTAAAGCGCAGAGAGCATCATGAAGAACAAGGAACACACCAGGCAGGTCCGAGATACTGTTGTGGAGAAGTTTAAAGCCGGATTTGGATACAAAAAGATTTCCCAAGCTTTAAACATCCCAAGGAGCACTGTGCAAGTGATAATATTGAAATGGAAGGAGTATCAGACCACTGCAAATCTACGAAGACCTGGCCGTCCCTCTAAACTTTCAGCTCATACAAGGAGAAGACTGATCAGAGATGCAGCCAAGAGGCCCATGATCACTCTGGATGAACTGCAGAGATCTACAGCTGAGGTGGGAGACTCTGTCCATAGGACAACAATCAGTTGTATACTGCACAAATCTGGCCTTTATGGAAGAGTGGCAAGAAGAAAGCCATTTCTTAAAGATATCCATAAAAAGTCTCGTTTAAAGTTTGCCACAGGCCACCTGGGAGACACACCAAACATGTGGAAGAAGGTGCTCTGGTCAGATGAAACCAAAATCAAACTTTTCGGCAGCAATGCAAAACGTTATGTTTGGCGTAAAGGCAACACAGCTCATCACCCTGAACACACCATCCCCACTGTCAAACATGGTGGTGGCAGCATCACGGTTTGGGCCTGCTTTTCTTCAGCAGGGACAGGGAAGATGGTTAAAATTGATGGGAAGATGGATGGAGCCAAATACAGGACCATTCTGGAAGAAAACCTGATGGAGTCTGCAAAAGACCTGAGACTGGGACGGAGATTTGTCTTCCAACGAGACAATGATCCAAAACATAAAGCAAAATCTACACTGGAATGGTTCACAAATAAACATATCCAGGTGTTAGAATGGCCAAGTCAAAGTCCAGACCTGAATCCAATCGAGAATCTGTGGAAAGAACTGAAAACTGCTGTTCACAAACGCTCTCCATCCAACCTCACTGAGCTCGAGCTGTTTTGCAAGGAGGAATGGGCAAAAATTTCAGTCTCTCGATGTGCAAAACTGATAGAGACGTACCCCAAGCAACTTACAGCTGTAATCGCAGCAAAAGGTGGCGCTACAAAGTATGCTTAAAGTTTGAAATATCCAGTAAATTGTTGTTGATTCTTCACAAAAAATTACAGTTTTATATCTTTATGTTTGAAGCCTGAAATGTGGCAAAAGGTCGAAAAGTTCAAGGGGGCCGAATACTTTCGCAAGGCACTGTACATATACTATATTCATGTATGTATTGTGTGTATCTTTATATGTTGCATTGTTTCTTATTGTATTTGTAAGGTTGATTTGTGCTGCTGTAATTGCATTAAACACTAATCAAACTGATTGTTTTTCAAAATGACAACTTGCTGATAAACAGCTCTGGATGTCCCTGAATGTCTCCTCTTCATTATTTTAACATGGTCTGCGTCTTTTGTGAAATGGAGCACGGTTCAGTTTCCCTGAGTGCAGTGTGTGCTAATGTGCAATCTCTTTTAGCAGTGCCCCCCTATCCAGTGGGCATTGTTCCTCCCAGGACAAAATCTCCCATGAGCCCTCCCGAGTCCACCACCATCGCCTCCTATGTCACCCTGAGGAAGACCAAGAAGCCTGAATCTAGATCAGTAAGTTTTGCCCTTGGCATCAACAGAGACAAAAATTGTTTTGATGAAATAAACTGATTCCAATTCAGCAGATGTGTCAGAATCAGCCCAAAGGAGGACTGCGTGGGTGAACATCTCTTTGAGTCAGAGCTCTGTAGATTCTTAATCTTTCTCACCAAGAAGGAAACGCTTATCTGCATGTACACTGACACGTTGCTTTATGTGACGCTCTCCTTCAGAGGCAGTGTACTTGCTCCAGGAACCATTTTGGCACATATCACATATTTGCATGTGTTGCCTGACAGGAGATTCCCCTTTTCCCTTCAGGCTTACTGCCTTTCTTCAGTTCTCTGGCTTTTGTTCTGGGTAAATTTAATGTTCAAACATACTTCTTGTTTTCTTTTTTTGTTTCAGTGCAAGATACACAAAGATGTCTTTGTAGTCTTTAATGGCAGTTGTTGGGCAGAGGCTTCTGCTCCACTTAATCTTGTCTTGTGCTGCGCCCTCCATCAGCCGTTCGGATACACATTTACTGGACATTCTCTTTATTTACCCCAGCTACAGAGATCCAGGCCTCTTCTTTTATTAAAGTTTTGAGAAGCACATTTCATAATGCTGTAAAGAGCAATAGGCTATATGAATTCCTGGTGGGGTTTTATTGTGAAACGTCTGCAGAAGGTGCTGATTTTAATGTGGTCATGGTTGAAATGACCTCAGGAATAGTGACTGAGTCCTTTATTTACTTCAGCATTAGAGAGAGCAGCAAAATTACAAAACAGACCTTTTGGAACAGGAAAGCAAAAATGGATTATAAGTGGGGTCTTGTTAAGAATGTACAAAACACTTCCTGCACAGATGTTTTGTAGATGATTAGCATTAACAGTGACATCATACAGCTTGGACATAGCAGCAGGAGAGTGAACAGAGAAAAAAACATAACTTTTCACTCCATAAATGTTTCATTTGGAATAATAAAGATACCAGGTTTAAAAATAAAACTTTATTTTTTGATAGCTGGGTTAAAAATTATATAGTGTTAGTGACACAATTGCTAAATGAAAATGGACTCTTGCTCTCTCATACAGAATTCCAGTTACACCTAAAGAATTTGCTATTGTTTTCGATGCAATACCTTCTGGTCTTTTGTTGTCTGTCTGTCTGTCTGTTCTCTGGTTAATGCACACTCATCACTCCCCCGTTTACCTGTTGTCTTGATACATTCAAGATAATGTATTAGTACACACTACAGCACTGATCCCACGAGGACAACAACAGAATACTTTTACCTGTTTCTACTTTGCCATTTCTTTCACTTGTAAAGCTTGGCCTTCCTGCACATATCTTTCCCAAAAGTAATGATCCCTCCCTTCCCAGGAAGGATTTTCATGTGAAATGTCTGCAGGAAGTGCATACTGTTATATTGACAGTAGCCTAATACTGATGGAAAAAACAGCAAAATAGATGCAAAAAAAAAATTTTGATTTTGTGGTACTGATTATACAGTACCACTGTACTGACACAGTTAGAACTGTGGAAATGTACTGGATGCTGAATTCCACTGCCACATCACCCCTAAAATGCTTTAACCAGCATTTATTAGGCCCAGCTTTTATTTAGAAATGACAGTAATATGCAGTGATGTGAGCACAGGACCAAAATGTGGAATGTGTAAAAATAAAGATGACATATTTACCTAAACATAGGATGTGATGCAGTGAGAAATGATTCTATGGACAGCTTTAATATCCACAGCAACTTGGACCGCCATTGAGGGTAGTGAAGTAAAAACATACACTCAGAGACTCATGCAAGAAGAAAGATGGATGTAACATTGAGTCTTGTCCTGCACAGGAGCGTCCCAGGAGTGCAGTGGATCAGACGTGGTTTGGGGAGCGAGAGGTGGGCAGAGCCAGGATGAGTGTGGAGGAGCAGTTGGAGAGGATGAGGAGAAACCAGCAGGCTTCATCACTCAGGGAGAAGAAGAGAGAAATACCATCCCGCTCACCGTCCTTTAGCAAAGACTGCCCTTTTGTTATCCCTCAGGTGACCCCCCCCCCCCCCACACACACACCACACACACACACACACACACACACACACACACACACACACACCGAAGCCCGCGATAGCTTATAAACTAGCTCTCCTGCTTACTTCAAACATTTTCAATCTGTCAATTCAAGTGTGCATGTGCGACTGTGTGTGTGCACGCGCAGAGTCGGGTCCAGGCGGAGGGGGCCTGTGCAGACCCTGTGGAGCTAGAGGCGGCTTTGCGGCAGCTGAAGGAGGCTCACATGGAGCAGAGCAGCACAGCTGAACCTGCACCACAGGTTCATGGAATATTTTTATTAACATGTTTTTATTCTAGTCATAGTCACATTCAGTAAGTTGTGGACACTCTTTTCTTGGCAATCAATTCCAACTGTAAGAACTCACCCCTGTACTGACTTCAGTCCAATACAGTTTTTTCAATCATTGTTAAGCTACTGGTTAAGTACAGGGTGGGTTACATAACCTTCATATATGTAGTGCAGTGCATAGTATACCATCATGAATGAGGTGTAAAGCCACATTTCTAATGATGACTGCACAAACAGCTTCTTACACGATTCTATTTCAATCTCCAGAAAGTGCAGAGAGCTGAGGAGTGTGTGGAAGTGCAGCAGGAAAGGGATGTGGCCCTGCAGAGTGTACACCATGAGGTACTGTATTTCAGACGCCTCACTACTCACTTGACGCACACCTGCTTCACGTCAAGTCCTGCCCCCTACTCTGCCTCTGATTGGCTAACCCTAAGCCTACCCTTAACCAATGGAGGCAACGAGTACTAGCCACTAACAGGCAAAGTCGAAAAATCTGGTGGGGGGGGGGAAATAATGCTTTTTTTGAACAGTTCTGCTTCACTTGAAAGTTCCAAATGAAATTACTTAATTTGTCAAAGGATATATTTGGTATCAATATTTTTCTTACTGCCAACCAATTCCATAAAAAAAAAAAAAAAAAAGTTGTTAGTTGCCTGCCCTGTGGCTCTCACCCCTGAAGCCCATTGCTTTATTAGAGGAAATTGTTCTTTGTTGGGGACTGCACATTTGGTGCAATACAACACAAGTCTGAACAGAAGCTCAAAGTTGACCATGCACAGAGAAATTTGCATCTTGTAACAGCACCGCCCTCTGAGATCACTAATAGACAGTTTTATTCATATAGCCCAATATCACAAGTCTGCAGCATACAACAGCCTTTAAATAAAAGTTTAGTTTTCATTTTAACTTGCTATGAAATACTGTGAAAAGGCATTTTCTAAGTTGTGGAGTTGAGATCAGATCAGTCTATTAAACCTTTTTTTCCCCTCGGGGTGCAACTGGAGGAGAAGAGGTAACAACCACTGTAATAAACTGCCTGGACAAATCAGTGAATATCCAGCAAAACACTTTAAATACTAAAAGGAATGAAAGGAGAATGCCAGTCATTCAGTGCTCACTCTATGCTGATGTTAAATGATGAAATTGATGCAGAAATAAATCTGTTGTGATGCTATTAAGGCTTCAACAGCAAAATAAGATTTTAAGTCCATCAGTGATACAACATGTGAAATAATAATAATAATTACTAAATACGTTTTTATTTTTTATTGTTGCCTATGAATGTTTGTCCAGAATAATACTGACCTCGGTATCTGTCAGCTCATAGTACTGGTACAGTGCAGTGTGCTGGAGGCTACAGGAGCAGCAGGTGGAATAGAAGGACACACAGCTTCAGTATACACAGCTCTCTCTGTTAAATTCACTGTCTGGAATCCCAGGCCTGTCTGCCACACAGCAGCTAATCTGCCATTGTGGTCGTAACATCTCTGAGTGTAATCTGGGACAATAACAGAGGATTTGTGGGAATGTGGAAGAAGCCAGGTTGGCTTTAAGATGTTTATCTTCTGGATTCAGTCAGGATTGCTAGCTGGGACTGGGCTGCTCTCCAGTGGGTGCCACTCGGGAGCTCTGTGGAGCCCTAGACTGTACGCACCACCCTCATTCCACCATAGACAGAGACACACAGACATGTTCTTTCATTCACCCAGTTCACTAGCTGACCTCTGTTATCATCCACCATCAGGTATACTTACATATTTTACTCTTAGCTGTGGTGGTCAGTACTCACACAGCAGTAGTCTTGCACTGCATGTTACACTGACAGCACACTTGGAAGCACAATTCCTATTGCTATGATTAAAAAAGTGGACTTCCAGTTTGCTTTGAATAAAGAGAACTGTCTAATTCCTTCTACGAATACTGCTCTTTAGATGTCTTTTCCTGCACAACACGGCCATGCACAGCATGCTAAACTCACCATTTTCTAATTAAGGTCTTTGTGTGTTTGTGTTTCAGCTGTGTGAAAGCAATAGGGTGGTGATTCTGGACCTGGGTATGGAGCCTCAGCATGTGGAGATTGTAAACCTTCAGCCTTTTGAGGATGACGAAAGCAGAGAGCAAGAACTGACAAGCTCGCCAACGAACACTACCACCGAAAACAGGTGTGTGTGGGTGTGTCTTTGTGCTAAGAACTCTTCAACTTTCTCTGGCGTGTGACTCCATTTTTAAGTCCCAAAATGCTTTTGACCCCATATCAGTGCAGCCAGAAAGACTATAGGCTGAGACACCTGTCAGTCAAGGCAAGTAATGCATAGTGATTTAGAGCTGCATTACGGGATTTACTTGAGCCACCTCAGGGCGGAGGAATATTCGCTCTCCGTTTAACTCTGGTTTGGTCTCCATCCCCAGCTGGTCCCTCACTGTGTCTGCTGCCGGTGCTGGGCAGGTAGCCTACAGGAAGTTAGTCCGAGCTGCCGTTGCTGCTGGAAACCAGGGTGATGAGAGCTGAGTTTAAAGCTAGAAAATGCTATGTGTGTGGAACAAGGGCAAAGGGATCTAAAGGATACAAAAGACTGTGAAAATAGATACCTGTTGTTTTTCTTGTCCTAGCAACAGTGACCCATTCTGCTTCTGCTGATTGTAGCTTCCAAACTCCTGAGCCTGAGACGCCGAGCCCAGAGCCTAGGGAGGAAGAATCGGAAATGACACAGCAAATCACCAGAGAGGAGAGGCTAGAGAATAGCTTAGATTCTCCTAACCAGCAAACAGCAGACGACAAGAAACACAACAACAACAACAACAACATGTTGGCGTGTAAGTCAAGCCTCCCTCCATTGCTGCTGTACTTGTGATCTTTAAAGTTGTAGCATCTGTGTCTGTCAAAACTAAGACCACATCTCACGTCAACCCACTGCACTCGCTCACCGAGGCAAGGCAACTTTATCTGTACAGCACATTTCATACACCACATTCCAATGTGCTTTACAGGGTAAAAGCATATATATGGCAACGGTAAAATATTTACAATTTTAAAAAGTACAGACAAGTGATACAAGAGATACAAAATAAATACAAATTAGGGCTATTTAAAAGCAAAGCTAAGAAGTTCAGTAGTAGGCAGTGTTACATACGTTGTTAAAAGGTTTTTAGCTTTGACTTGAAAGTGGTCAGTCTGGGCTCGTCTTATATCACCTGGGAGGTTATTACAGGTGTGTGTTCATAACAAATGCTGCTTCACCGTATTTTGTTTTCACTCTTGAGACAGCCACCAATGTCAGTACAGTACTGAAATGAACTTGCCTTAACTTTGAATCAGTCAAATCTCACTGAAGATTTAGGACACAGAGATGTCTTCTGTAATGTGTCTGGGTTAGTGACATGAAGAGTTTACATTCTCTAAGGCTGATGGAGATCATTTCATGTACAAGGTTTCTTTTTTGAGGCAAAATACTAAATAAATGAATATAAAACAAGTTTTGTATTCTGTACTAGAATATGTAACTTAGCTGGTTGCTAGTCCAAACTTTAGGTTGGTGGGCTTCTAGGCATTGGAAAAAGCTGGCCACAGCCCTGCACATACTGTATTGGACTTGATTGGGTTGATACCAACATTTTTAGACCCCTTAGATCTGGCTATTTAGGGGAAATATAAATCAACACATAAATATAATATAATATATAAGGATAAATAAAAATCCAACAATGAATGGATTTTCAGAGATTACCTCTTCAGAATGGTATCTCAAACTGAGTGGGAAACTCTGGGGCCCTACTTCTGCTAAATGAGCAATAAAACTGAGCAAAGATTGCACTTGAACAGTAAAATGACTGAATTGGAATCAAAGACAATACATTTTCCAGATGCTAGATACAATGTAGAAACACAGACTGCTTATGTGAATTGAGTAAACTGCTCAATTAACTCTTAATTGCCTCCTAACTGTCGCACTCCTCTGTGGCCAGTAGCTTAAACGTGTGTGTGTGTGTGTGTGTGTGTGTGTCTTCCTCTGTTCACATTATAAAGAAAAGCTTACTGACTAAAGTTTGAGAAGGTAAATCCCTGCTGCCGCTCCTGAGCCTCAATTATAAATGGTGCGTATGCACAAAACAGGGCTGGAAACGTGAGTACGCCACTTCCCAATCAACGGTTATGATCTATAATAAACAAACTTGATGGGAGTTTGCAGTCCTTCATGCAAACTCTGAGCCATTCCTACGCACATAAACTGGAGAAATGAGAAACGGCGACTCACATGGCAGAGGAAGGAAACGTTAAATAAATCAAAATATTACCTCTGAGTATTATAGACTAATAAAACTTCATATAATTGAATATTAGTTCATTTGCAAAACAGATGAAACAGATGACCCGTTGATTTTCACTAAAGTGCTCAATAAAAAAATCATTTAAAAAGGTGGTATTATGCTAATTTTCAGGTTCAAAATCCTATTTAGGGGTTGTACCAGAACAGGTTTACATGGTTTAATTTTCAAAAAACACCACATTTTTCTCATACTGCACATTGCAGCAGCTCCTAAATGATCTTTGTTGGGAGTTGCACATGCACAGTTCCAAGTTCCTACTAGCCAATCAGAAGCAGAGATGTGCGGGTCAGTGAGAAGCTGGTACACACGGCTTCGTTTCAGCTGTACATGTTGCCGACCAGCTTGGCAACATGGACTGGAGCAAGAGTTTCAGAATGGTGAGTAATTAATCTGTAACAAAAGTATCTTTCATCCATGAAGTTTTAACTGAGCTCTGTCTCTACATCACAGTAACAACTTTATGTCCACTGACTGCCTGGAGGGTAGCTAGTGTTTGGAAGGGAGAGGAGAGGTATGTGCTGCAGCTCAGCGTTTTTCCACCACTGTTTTTGAGGGCATGTCAGAGTAGCTGCTTGGCGAGCATTATATGACGGTTGGACTACAAACGAGCTGTTTTCAGTTCAGAGCAGAGTTTTCTGTGGGAGATGGGAACTCCCTTTGGGCTTTTTCACTTTGCAAACCTGCTACATGCACAAAAAAGGAATATAACTCTATAAAGGAGAGGGGAAAAGGGAAAAAGCATAATACTACCTCTTTAAGATCATTTGCAGCGCATACAAAAAGAACAGGGTTTAGGATAATAAACACAAACGGAGATATCTGTTTTTGCAAAAAGAATGCAGTGCAATTTATTCTCAAATAGGGTGAACAGGAGGACAAATTACATTTAAACTGATGCCGTTTTCATTGCCTCAGTCGAGCAAATACGAGTGCATAGTTTGATATTTTATATTATATTAGTTTCTTTTCAAACGGGGGAATCCAAATTAATACCTGGGTCATCCCGTCCTGCGTATGTGACTCCCTCCAGCCAGTGACATCACTACTCAGGAGGGATGCCCCTTCCTACAGAGGGGGTGGAGCTACGGTACCCCCTTTCCTCCGGTGAAACCTTTTTCATTTTAAGTTAATAAAAACTTGGTCAAGACTGGTAATCAAAGAAAATCAAAGATAAGAAGCGTAATAAAACCAAGATGGTATGCAGCACCTACAGCACAGACTGACAGATAAGCCTTGGTAAAATCACTTAAATATGACACTGCTGAAGTCACACGTACACACATAATAACATAAAGGTACAACACTGTCTATACTACATGGTGACCACAGACTTATCTCAGATCAGGCTGTACACTTGTTTAGTGTGTCCCATGTCTGTTAGCAAATTAATTTTGTGTGCAGATTGAAATTGCTTCTGAAAATATCAACTGTGTGTATGAATACAAAATAAACAACATCTGCTTCTAACAAGTCCACGCTATACCTGCAGAGAATGCAAGCCAAACAGACAGCACTCTCCACTAGCTAAATAATGAAACTGCAACTTCTAAGGGGAAGACGGACATTGAGTGATTATTGTTTTAGCCTTTCACTTCAGTTCTGAGAGGACATTGAGTTTGAGTTAGAGCTTGAACTCCAACTCAAGGATGTTTGGGTGTAATAGCAAAACAGGAGGTTTGTGCTGTCAGAACGCCTTTTGTTGTCAACAAAGAATGGTTAAGTACACAGTTAATGAAAATTAATGACAAAAGTCTAGTTTAGGTTAGATTTGCAAGACTGTAGATACATTCACAAACATAGACCAAGGTTTGACAACGAGATGAGACAGAATTGTGAATGTAATTGTGGGACTAGATTTGGGCAATCTTTTGGGCTTCCTTTGCTGCATATATTCAGATCTACACACTCCGATCCGGCATGTTGTATCCCGGACTGGCAAACTGTCAGAGCAGAGCACGTTTGGTAGATTTACACAACTGTCCTGCAATACAGTTTTAGGTAATTAAATTAATTAAAATGCTGTTTACACAGTATAGCATCAGTGATAACAATCTGATAATATAACACTGAGAGAGCCCTTCTGCTGCCTTTTGATATTTCAAGTGCATGTTACTTTTAATACTGTAATACTATTTCTTGTGTAAGAGTTTGAATGCAGGTATTATTGCATTGCTACTTTTACTTAACTAAATGATCTGAGTACTTCTTCCGCCACTGCTTAAAAAGATGTCGTGTCTCTACCTTCAAAGTTCTCTGGCAATCAAATAATAAATCCTTGTAAAACTAACCCAAGTGTATAATAATGGTTTGGCAATCACAAATGTTCCTTTGTTTAATTTATGCACCCCCAAAGAGTGGTAGATATAAAGAGATTAAGGCTTGCATTTTTGTTCTTTGTTAACAGTTTTTGTTCATAAGCTTCCATAGCTTGGTAAAGGCCAAAGTGAAGGATAAAAATAAACATGACGGCAGAATCTCAGACTCACTCTTATTTGCATTCTCCCTCTCTTCTTCTCCTCCCTGCAGCGCAGACGTTTACCTTGGTGAGCAGCGACACGTGAGTGACGCCGGCATCCACACTGGCGTCCCATAAAGCCCAAATGTAGCCAGCCTGCACAGAGCATGCTCCACGGCTTCCTGCGTTTACAACAGAACTACTTTGATACTACTGTTACATGCCCACAAGGAGACTGAGACAGAGGATGACAGCCCTGCTAACAGACTGAGAGAAAGGCAGATTGACTGGAACTTAAGATCCTGTTAGATCTCCCTGAGCAAAGCACTAATTCTGTGGAGTCATATCTGTCCCAAAATGTTTCTGCACAAAATTAAGATTGTGAAATGGTTTAGTCATTAAAAACGTAGATATGTCTGTTTTAGCTGAAATATACCTGCTGAATAGCAGAAATGTTCTTTGGAGTCTTGAGAGTTATAAACTATGTCTGCCTCTACAGTGGGGGAAATAAGTATTTGACCCCTTGCTGATTTTGCAGGTTTGCCCACTTACAAAGAATGCAACGATCTATAATTTTAATCATATGTACATTCTAACAGTGAAAGACAGAATCCCAAAGAAAATTCCAGAAAATCACATCATATGAATTTATTAAAATTGATAACCATCTGATGAGGAAAAACAAGTATTTGACCCCCTGGACAAACAGCATGTTAATATTTTGTAGAAAAGCCAATATTGGCCAGCACAGATGTCAAACGTTTTTTTATAGTTGGTGACAAGGTTTGTGCACATTTCGGTCATTTCGATGTTGGCCCACTCCTCCCTGCAGACAGCCTCCAAATCATTCAGGTTCCGAGGTTGTCGCCTGGCAACTCGAATTTTAAGCTCCCTCCAAAGATTTTCAATTGGATTCAGGTCTGGAGACTGGCTAGGCCACTCCAGAACCTTGATGTGCTTCTTCTTCAGACACTCTTTTGTTGCTTTGGCGGTGTGCTTAGGATCGTTGTCGTGCTGAAACACCCATCCTCGACCCATCTTCAGCTCTCTCACTGAGGGAAGGAGATGTTGGTCCAGAATTCCACGATACATGGCCCCGTCCATCCTCCCCTCAATACGATGGAGTTGTCCCGTCCCCTTGGCTGAAAAGCACCCCCAAAGCATGATGTTGCCACCACCATGCTTGACGGTGGGGATGGTGTTCTTTGGGTTGTACTCGGTGTTCTTTGCCCTCCAAACACGACGAGTTGCGTTGAGGCCAAAAAGTTCTATTTTGGTCTCATCTGACCACATCACCTTCTTCCTCTTCTGAGTCGTCCAGGTGGTGAATGGCGAACTTCATGCGGGCCTGTACATGTTTCTTCTTGAGCAGGGGGACCTTGCGTGCGCTGCAGGATTTCAATCCATGACGGCGTAGTGTGTTACCAACCGTTTCTTTTGTAACTGTGGTCCCAGCTGCCTTCAGTTGATTCATCAGTTCCCCCCTTGTGGTTTTGGGATGATTCCTCACCGTTCGCATGATCAGGGACACCCCACGAGGCGAGATCTTGTGTGGAGGCCCAGACCGAGGGAGGTTGGCGGTGGTGTGGTGCTTCTTCCATTTCCTGATAACTGCACCGACAGTTGATCTTTTCTCTCCAAGTTGCTTTCCGATTCTCTTGTAGCCCATCCCAGCCTTGTGCAGATCAACAATCTTGTCCCTGATGTCCGTAGAAAGCTCTTTGGTCTTGCCCATGGTGGTGATGTTGGATGCTGGTTGTTTGGGTGTTGACAGGTGTCTTTTATACAGGTAACGAGGTGAGGCAGGTGTATTTGATGTAGATAATTGGTTGGGATTGGGGCTGTGTCTTAAAGAAAGACTAACTGGCTTGTAGGAGCCAGAATACTTGCTGTTTGGTAGGGGGTCATATACTTGTTTTTCCTCATCAGATGGTTATCAATTTTTATAAATTCATATGATGTGATTTTCTGGAATTTTCTTTGGGATTCTGTCTTTCAATGTTAGAATGTACATATGATTAAAATTGTAGATTGTTGCATTCTTTGTAAGTGGGCAAACCTGCAAAATCAGCAAGGGGTCAAATACTTTTTTCCCCCACTGTATATATCAGTCAGTTTGACAAAAATGAGTCAGACTGCAAAAAACTAAAAAGGAGTTGAGAGGACAAGGAAGAAGTGACTAATGCAAGGGTCAGCTGATTTCTTAAACTACTTGAGCTATATGATTGTCAGCCGTACACGAAAATAGGTAAGGGTTAATAAGGAGTGTTTGCTGCACCACCTTTGTGTCTATCTTCTGTCTTTTCAGAAAGGCTGAACCAATGTTTTAGTTGTATTATTACTGTTTATCCAGTCGAGTTTAAATCTTTATCAATGGTAGGTTTCCTGAACACCAATGCTATTTGGTAGGAACAGCATGTTCCACATTGACAGCAACACAAATGAACACCTGGTGGCTGCCCATTACAGCGACGGACTGATCTGCTGGCTACAGCAGCAGTTAGGATGCTCTATCTGTGTCTATACAGACACAATTGGCAGCACTCAGAGCCCAACACACAGTCATACTTGAAGTATAAAAATATGCTTCAGGTCACAGCTACACATTTGTAGTGTGAGTAAAACTGCTGCTGTTCAGCTAGATTGTTTAAAATAGGAGTATGTCTCTTCCAACAGATGTGCAGACGACTGAAAAATGCTGAAACACCTCCTGTGTAGACAAACCTTTTTAAGCCCTGCAACCCAGGTCCAAACTTAAATTCCGCTGCTAAGAGGATATGTTTGTGTACATTCATCTCTCACTAATAGAACACTGTACACCAGGACCTTGCCACATACAGTTAAGTCCTGAAATATTTGGACAGTGACACAATCTTCCGCATTTTGGCTCTGTACAACACCACAATGGACTGAAATGAACAATCGAGATGCAACTGAAGTGCAGACTTTCAGCTTGAATTCAAGGGGTTGAACAAAACTATGATATTAATCTATTTACAGGGGCTCAAATGTAATTGGACAAATGAACATAATCAGAAATAGAAGAATAGGTGGTGCAGTGGTTTGCGGTGGTCTTCACAACAAGAGGGGTCTGGCTTCAAACCTGTTGGCCACCTAGTTTCCTGTGGGTGTGAATGTGAGGGTGAATGGTGTTTGCCTCTGTGTCAGCCCTGTGAGTAACTTTTAACCTGTCCTGCCCCCTGTCACCCTGCAAAGGATAAGCAGTTATAGATAACGGATGGATAAAAATCTTTTTATACTTTGCCCAGAATCCTTTGCAGGTGGGGACTGCTTGAAGTATGGCACCCAATGACGTCACAAAATGCTGCATTTCCTCCTTTGTGATGCTTTGAGCAGACAGTATATCCCTGAACACTTCAGAATTCATCTGGCTGCTTCTGTCTTCTGTTGCATTTATTTTATAAGTCTTGTCTGGTTCTATTCTTGAGGTTCATCCATGGTTTCCACCATGTGGCGAACCCTCTGTACTTTCTCTTGTGAAGTCTTTATGACATACTTGGATGATGATATGCCTACCTCCTAAAGTGTTCTTCACTTGGCTGGCTGGCTTTTCCTTTAGCATGGAAAGGATCCTACGACCATCCACCACTGTTGTCTTTGGTGTATATCCAGGCCAATCTCACCAGTGCATTCTTAAAGTACTGAATTGGTCAATCTTTAAGTTTCTGCAGCCTAAGAGTGGCCTGTTTCACTTGGATTGAGAGCTCCTTTGACTGCATGTTGTGTCAACTGTCCAATTACTTTTGGTCCCTTGAAAAAGAAGGGGCTGCACTGCACATGTTCATTATATAACTGTAACTTGAATGTGTTTTGGTGAACAGCTAAAATAACAAAACTTGTGTCAGTGTCTAAATATATACTGAACAAAATTATAAAGGCAACACCTTTGTTTTTTCCCCCATTCAAAACTGCACATTTTGGAGTGGCCTTTTATTGTGGCTAGCCTAAGGCACACCTGTGCAATACCCATGCTGACTGATCAGCATCTTGATATGCCACACCTGTGAGGTGGATGGATTATCTCGGCAAAGGAGAAGTGCTCACTGACACAGATTTTGACAGATTTGTGAACACTATTTGAGAGAAATTGGCCTTTTGTGTACATAGAGAAAGTCTTAGATCTTTGAGTTCAGCTCATGATGAATGGGGGCAAAAACAAAAGTGTTGCCTTTATAATTTTGTTCGGTGTATATCGTCGTCTGACAGATGTCTAAATGCAAAAGTGTTTAAAACCTGTTCATTCCAAAAAAGGTATGACCTGGCTCTTTCCCACTGCCTCCCCAATCTCGCTTCAAGAATTCTGTCTTTTGCTTGGATTTGCAGTTTTGATAGATTTATAGAGTTGCACTCTAGAGTTGTACACAAAAAGTGACCAAAGTGAATGTGTGAAGAATGAAAAAGGAAACCCTGCCCACCAGTCCACTGTCACAAAGGGCATTTAAGACACTAATTCATTTCCCATCAGCGTTGCAATATAAACTCAAATCAATACATTGTTAAAATGTTAGTTTTGCCATTTATCCAGTCATGGTAAATAACATGTAACAAAAAGGTAATTCAGCCTGCTTCTGTTGGCTGCCAGTCTCCCCCATCCTTTGGTCAGCTAGCCCGCTGGCTAATATTACCACAATTTTCTTCTTCCCTTTCTTTGTTTTTGTTGTTGCTGTAGTTAATTGGCCATACTAGAAATATAAATGTATAGAATTAAACCATTTCACAATCTTGACTTGTAAGTACGACTTGTTTTAGGGGTAATATCGCTCCATAGATATGTGTCGCCTACATACATCAATATACACAACTTTTGATAGCTTACTAAGTATAAAGACATCTTAACATAATTGCTAGAATATTCTACTGATCTGGAGGAGGGGATATTCGCTGTTACTGAGCTGCTGGAGGTGAGTGTGCAACTGTATATAGGAGCACTTGAGAAGCCTCAGCGCAGATGGGCTAAGCACCAAAACTGGACACACATGCAGTGCTTTACTCTAACCCCAAAGTGACCGCCGATGCTCTTGGATTTTAATCTGCTCTGATTTTTATCGTTATGTTTATTTGAGACCAGAGGCTCCCTTATCGCTCTATTTTCACATCTTTTGCACCTGCAACATAACAGATTGTCCTTCATTGGATATACATATATAAATATATACAAAGTATACATATGAACATTAGGCAGATTTTTACTTCAACAGGGTGCCACTTCATGCTGCTGTTTTTTCTCTTTTTTGGACAGAACTAAGTGTTTTGCAGAACAGTGTGAATTTCCTGAAGTCTGAGGACCACAAACACAGTGTGTGGATTTCCAGTCTGCTTTATCAGTTGTTTCTCTTTTTGTTTTTCTGTCTTTGGTTTACATTACTTAGAAGATATACAGTAAAGCGGTTAAGGACATGGCACAGATTAAACATTTTGCTTTTGAATCTGTCCTAGGTGGTGAAGAATCAGAGAACAGCACATATAAGAAGCAATAAGTAGGACTATGGAGCTTCAGGACATAAAAGACAATTAAAAGATATGTATAAACTGTAAAAAAATAAAAATAAAACAAGATAGCATAATTTATGTACACACTGAAAAGAAGAGTGAATACTATAACTATAAGAGGTTATTATTATTATTAGGATCAATATGCAAAAAGTTCATACCCCATCTGTTTTATATATCATGTGAAATAAATGTTGATGTTCTTAAAACATGCTTTCTGCTTTTTTTTTTGTTGCATGTCAAATGATCTTTAACACGAGCTGTGAGCAGTTTTGCAGTGATTTCTTTCTCAAATGCCTAGTGTAGAAGGTTTTTTAATCCCTGGAGAGGTAAAAGTATTTTACAGTATATTTATAGGTACAGTATGATACAAGAGAAAAGAGAAAGAAAGAAGAGAGAGTTTTATATAACATTTTTTTCCTTTCTTTTATACCCATTATCTATTTCCGGACCAACTTCAATTTATTTAGGGATCTCTTGAAAGGCATGACCCCCAAATTTAGAACCAATGGACCACACATACACTAAGTCAGCACTTACTGAGGGTTAAAAGAATATGAAAAGGTCCCGTTTTCAAAAAATTATATATCCAAACACAGGATCCTGTAAAATAGGTCAAAGTGCCACCACTGCACCCACAGCCTGCACTTTCCTCTGATCTGGTTATAACACCGATCAAAAAACAAACACAATTAACAAAAAACTGTATGATGATGATGAAAAATTTTAAGTGATGGAACATGATTGAAATGATTAATCGATAAACAAAATAGCAGATTCATTTCCTGTTGACCACTAACCAATTAACTGACAAATGAATTCAGCTGTAGTTCTGGGAAAAGCTGAAAGTGGACCTTGAGTTGGGATTGTTTTGTGAACAATAAACATCATTTTTATGCCAACATGTAGTGCTGTGGATGAAACTTACAGTTGACAGATCCATCTGCATGACAACTGAGCAAACTCCATCTGCTAATAACGACAAAGTGGTGGTTGAAAGCTCCTAAAAAAGCTAGTAGCCTATGTAGATCTGGAGATTGAAATCTTATTAATAACTGATCTAATAATAACTGATGAATTGTGGTATGTGTGCCTGTAATTATTCATTATCAATCAATTAATTACCTGAAATATCATAATTAGGAAGGGAGCTGTTTCTTCATCTCACAAAGGCAGAACAGAAGCAGGCCTTCATCTCAATGCAACAAGTCACCCAAAGACCAGCAGGGTCAGAGGATCCACAGGCTGAGCGGAGAGCAAAACCACATGAAGGCTCCAGCCACTGAAAGGAGAGCTGGTGCCTGCAGAAAGATGCACCTGGCTGAGATAAGAACGTGCCTTTTCAGCACTTTCTGAGTTGGATCATTTTTCTGTTTGTCTGAACACGTGGAGCTGAGAGGCCACAATGCCGAAGATCGCAAATGTTTGGGAAGATGACTCACTCGTTTTGTAAGAAAAGTTCAGTTTTATCCTGCTAGTGGTGCAATATTTTACCCACCTTCTTATAATTGTATCTTTCATATATTTCTATTTATCATAGAGATATTTCATCAAGGCCAAATGCATACAATCTTTCCACACAGAGTTCCTGCAGATGCTGAGAAAAACACCAAATAATCTGTGCAGAGCTCAGCCAATACCCCCTCTTACTACAAAAAAGATCAATTAAATTTTATAGTCACTTAAAATCAGTTAACCCCCAGACATCCCATCACAAAGCCCTAACATACCAGGAGCTGAAACCAGAGAAGAGTCCCCTCAGCCATCTGGTCCTGAGGCTCTCTGCAGTAACAAGTCCCCAACAGCCTCAGGACTCAAGCAGACCAAACCACATTATCAACAAGCAGAAAGAAAAATGACAATGTTATCTGACCCTAAAAAGAGAATTCACACCGGCAAATGACCTGAGCACAATAGAATGTCCTAAACTACACCCAGACTGAGTGAACACAGCCTGGCCATAGAAAAGGGTCGCCACAGACAGAGCTGCTCCCAGTGTGACAGAGGACAGATAGAGGCTCACAGGACAGAGCTGCACTTTCTAACCTCATGCCCTAAACATAAAACCTTAAGAGAAAAACACTTTGCAAACACATGTTTGCAAAGTGTTTTTAATCCAAATTCAGATTCCTATCAAACACACAGAAACTCCCCTATATACTGGGAGAAATTCCAGAATGCCAAATCATTGCAGCAAAATATATCTCCTCATGCCACGAACTGAGGAGAACCAGTGGGAACTCAGACTAGACTGATAAATAAAGTTAATCATTCAACTCTAATATTATCACATTATTATTATTATTGTTTGTTATTCTAGTAATTGTTCCTAGGAAAAAGGTCATTGCTTGTTACCTATTTTCAATGTAAGATATATTTTGTTTTTAGTTTGTTTTATTTATTATTATTGTTTATTTTATTTTTTCTCCCTTTCTTTTTTTAAATGTAATTTTATTGTTTTTTATATATCCGCATACAAATTATTATGTATGTAAATTTTTGCTTTGGCAACATTGTTTACCTAAAGATTAATAAAATAAAGGTAATTGAAATGAAATGAGTACTGAAAATGGAAGAAAAACAAATGTACTATAGCGTAATTTAATGAAAGGGACACTATCTAGCCTTGCTAAATCAGATTACTTTAAAATTTAGCTTAATTAGCTAAATGTGTAGATATTAATTAGCAAATATTTATTTACTTTGTGTAAACATATGAACAAATGACACTGTGGCGTCAGACTATCTTCTGCTGGTCAGTCTCAAAAACATAATAATCAGTAATGAAAAGTAAAGTACAAGGAACAATTCGGCAGACACTGCTGTTTCCAAACGCACTTACTCAACATTAATATCAAAGTTATTTCCGGGTGCATTTTTAAGGACTGAGTGAGATATCTTTACAAGAGACAAGCTTTGGCATACGGAGTCCCTACGTCATCCAAACCCCCTGCTGCGCTTTAGGCTTGAAGTGCAGAGTGAGTGGAGGAAGACGGGCAGCCTGGAGGCAACTTTTCAACTGGAACGGCAGAAAAAGAGCTCTCCGTGCTGTTCGACATGCCTCAAATAACGAGCGAAGGGGCCGACCAAGATTCTCTGCCGACATCGGATCAAAACGGCACCGGTGAAACAGCAGAAACCGGCAAGGAGGTACAGGCCGTGCCGGACCCCAAACAGGAACCGGGCGACAACAACGAGAACAGAGCAGGAATGGACGCGAACAGTGGTCGTGGTACGGCGGTGGAGCGCGGAGACAACCCGTCTCCCGGTCCCGACGCCGACATAGAAACAGCGTTGCCGACCGAAAAAATAGACAACGATAAGGGGGAACCCGGCCGCAAACTCTCTGAACCGGAGAAAAGTCCCGTTCAGGGGAGTCTGGCGAGTAGCATTGATTCCGCGCAAGAGGGCTCCCGGGTGCTGAAACAAGAACAAAGAGAGGGGGAGAACGTGTCCTCCTCACTGCACAAAGACCGCACAAAGACCGCGGTGAAAGCCGAGCACGGCACCAAGAGACGGGCCAGCGTGGAAGTGACCTCGTCGGACGGAGAGCCGCTCAGCCGGATGGATTCAGAAGACAGGTCTGTAGAAGTAACGTTAGTACGCTGTGTGAGGAGGCCGTGTGCGGAACGTTAGTACAAGCAGGAGGTGGTGTGAGGTCACGTCACGATGCAGGTTCCCTGGTTAACAGTTCGCTACCAACCGTTTGCATACAGGTGAAATGATTTCGCCTGCGGGAAACCCAGCAGAATCGGGTTCAGTTCTGGTGAGGTGGAACGTTCGCTGACTGTTCAAGCGAACATTCGGGAAAGTTTGTAATGTTCGTTTCTGGTGAAAATAAAACACATGGGCAAAGTTACCGGAACGTTCCTCTGTAGGTTCGGGAAACGTTCTACTAAGCTAACAAGAACCGGCCCAGAGGCTCGGTATCAGCAGTGATGTGAGTTATGGAGCTCGAACCTCAGCAGCACATGGCTGTCGCTCTCCTTCAGTCACCGCGGTGTATCGCGGTGTGTAACGTTAGTTGGAAGGATAAGTGACTCGACTCGAGTGGACTGTGTCCTGGCTGCTGGATAATTATTGATCAGGTTTAAATGAACTCAGCAGTTATCTGTGTCTAGCACATCTGGTGACCAGCAACAGGTTCTTGATCTACAGATGGAAACTTCAGGATTACTGACCAATTTCAGAGATGATCTCCTCCAGAAACTGCCCGCCCCCAGCAAAACCATTAACGTTAGACGGAGAGCTGTTCAGAGTGTTCAGTGTTCAGTCTTCCAGCCTTGCTCATCGTGTTCTGACAGACTCCAGATTTACGTTAAGTGTACTTTACTGACACACATTTAGGTGCTGGTGTAAAACAGCATAGTGTGACTGATTTGTTTGTGAGGACAAAGAAGACGATGAAATGTATGGTAGATTCTCAAATAGTGGCAGAGGCCTTTACTTCTCAAAGGCAGCAGGCCTTTATTCTGAAGCAGGCTTAGAGACGCCCCCTGCTTGATGATATATTTCATTATGTTTTAATATGTTGGTTGCTGCATAATGCTGTTAATGCCAGCAGTGCAGTATTTTTTAATATATTTTAATTCCAGAATAAGTGATTAAAAATAAAAATTCCTGTAATTTTTCCCATTTGGGTCTACACTCATACATGGCCTATGTGGAATCTGATAGATGTAAATCTGAAATTGTGAGGGAGAACTTTTAGTCCAGTCAACTTCAAATGTTGCTGCTGTCGTGTTGTGGCATGTCAAAAAGCAGAAGCGTCCCTCATCTGTGGTACAGGATGACATTTTAAGGTTTGCCCAAAACTGAAAACCCATTTAAAATATGACTATAACAATGTGAAATCATTTTTCTTTGATTATATTTGTTCAGGGGTGTAATAAATTACAAATGTCTCTTAATTTAGAAATTGTTATTGATGTAGTTTTGGTGACCTCACTCCACCAGCACATTAAAGGCCTGCACATTCAAACACATTGATTTCAAGTTTCAATGTGGCTCATAAGGACTTGTTGGATTCTCTCTCGCTCACTTTAATAGGCAAGTCAAATAAAGTGAGTTATTGGCATTACTACACCTCCTGTGATAAAGGGACTCTGACACCTCTGTGTGTCATGGCAGTATTAGGCCTTCAGCATCATGACCATATATGCAAACAGTGGTGACACTAGTAGACTTTGGTGTAAGGTGACTGCTATGAAAGCACTTAATATGTATGCATTTCATCCAGTTAGAACACCAACAAGTTGTAATAATAACGTAATACTGTAAGAAGATGCGTTAGAGGGAAGTAAGAATGCGAGTACTTTAAAGTTATCAAATGATGCCGAAACCACTTTAACTGTTGTAACTTGGATACCAATTAATGATGTAATGTACCTGTTTGCTAATCTCCAACATTTTAGTTTACCTAAAATAACCTATGCCAGCGTAGTTATTGTTCCTGAACCCAGGACATGGCATCAGCTGTCCTGTCGAGGATATCGGACACTTATTGTAAATGGGGCATTTCAGAGACAATTTTTATTCAGACATGAAGGTTATAAATTCTTGAAAGTGAGCTTCACTGTTTACACACCAAGTCAGTTAACTTCCTTCCTGTTGAACGGCACATAATGCCTCGATGGCCACATCAGCTCCGTCTGATGAAAACCATGCAGCATCTTCAAAGTCTCAAGGCTTTTCTGAGATGGATCCGGTCAACCTGCTAGGAGGCGTACGTGAAAGTATAAAACATGTCCTTTTGCCAGTAGGTGGCGCTATGACTTTGACATAATGTTCCCTTCTTGTAAGGGCTTCACTGTGCTGAATTATGATGATAGATGAGCCGTACTGTCCACTTTGTCATCAGACAGCCACACATTAGTTTAGGCTTTAAAGGAGCCTTTGAACCCGTTGTTACTGTCAAGTGGCTCACAGAGACAAAGTAGAAAATATAATCCGCTGCCTGCTTGAATGCCCACTTGGCTGCTTGTCCACTTTTTGTCATTGTGCTGTTGTGGCAGCTGTAAAACTTCACTGTAAGCTTTTTTTCCCACACAGAGCAGAGTGGCAGCTGGGAGAGAGAGAGTGTGTGTGTGTGTGTGTGTGTGTGTGTGTGTGTTTCACAGGTGATGGTACTCCTGTTGAACTTGTAGAAAAGGCCCCACAGAGCAAGTATGGCCAGTGATCAGAGCAGATGGTCTGCTGGCTACACACACTGTGCAAGCTGTGAAATCTGTGATCACATAAAGAACAGAGTTTACAGGTTTAGACAGAGGACCAGACAGTCATTTCACTAAACTTTGAAAATCTGCTCTTGAGAGTTGAGCAGTAATGAGTTTGTGATTTGTAGATCCTGAGCTAACACAAGCCCTGTGCTTTAACACATACCTTAAACTGCTATCTTTAGATTGCTTAGATTAGAGCTGGATTTATAGTTCACTCAGAAGGTGAATGGGGGTTCTATGTAGGTTTTGAATTACAGGTCAGTGTCTGATTTCACCTTTTGAAAGCATACGTGATCCTTGAATTATATTCCCCACAGGAACTGTTTTTATGTTTTGTTTTTTACGTGAGAGGAAGGCCTGGTGGGCTACAGCACGTGCAGATCTGCAGCTACAATCAGGAAACTCTTTCTTCTTGTCTCATTAGCTGCCATGCTATCACCACGTTTGCTTTGTTTCATTCACCGTGGTGGAGGGGTGGGGGGGTCGTGTTGAGCACAAGGTCTGCAGTGGAGACGACGTTAGAAACCTGAAACGCAGGCGGTCAATGCTGTCCAATCAGAACGTCCACCATATCTGGACCATAACACACTACCGTAAATAAAGTTTAACAAACTCAGTTCACAGAAAAATAATCTACTATTTGGATAATTGATTCGTTTCACTCATTGATCAATCAAACGAAGGCTGGAATCTCTCAGATGTGAGATTGTGCTGCTTCTTTGTCATATTTCATCAGTTTGTCAGACAAAACGAGACATCTGAAGGAGTCACCTTGGGCGCTCTGGGAAGTTGGGGTTGGTATTTGTCTCGATTATTTGAATTTCGTAGATCAAACAATCGAAAAATCATCAGATTCATCAATAATGTAGTTGCAGCTCAATTCATCACTATATCTCGACCAGTGCTGTAAGTTTGAGGACTACACCAATAATGCTGATGATAAATCATTTTGAAAAACAGATATAGCAGCCAGTATAAATGTATGTCAGTGCTCTCTGGTGGATACTTTCTATTCTCAGTAACCTCACACGTCTTCCACTTTTCTTCACTGTAGTTTGTTTTACTGATGCCTCTGCAGTAAGTTAATAGTGGACGATATTTGGGCCTGGCAAACATTTCTGATCATAAAGAACCCAGACACTATTACCAGACTAGTCTGAAATCCAATGTTCCATCACAACTAGGGATGCAACGATTACAGATTTTGTTGGTAGGATTATTGTCAGTTTCACGATTATTACAATTATTATGCATTAATTAATTTCACAACACTAGTAATGTCATTAAATGTTAAAAATGTTGATTTTTAACATTTAATGACATTAACAATTATATTTCTATAATATGTAAGTATTATTAATGTAAGAGGAAGATTGCAGTGTTAACTGAAATTCAGTTAATTGGTAGTGGTGGTAATTGATAGTCCTGAAAGTGTACAAGCTCCTGATGTATGTTAGTGTTTTACATCTGGCAACCTTTTCTCACCACAGACAGGAGGAGGCAACAGGATGTAACATTAAATGTTCAGTGACTGAAGGTCTTGAGAGGACTACGTTCTGTCTTCCATAAAGACCCTTTCAGAAAAGAAGCAATTTGCACTGCGTGGAAGCTGCTCAGCACTGAAGTTCTACTGCTTTGACCGCGGCATGCGGGCGAGCTCGCTGTGCGGTGCACGTTGCTTGACGCAGCAACAAACCAAGCCATTGAAAATAATGGGCCTCATAGCGCAGCGGGGCTGTCGTTGCGGTATGTCTGATAGTTTACACCGGCTTTGTTTGTTTACGTTGCACTGAAAGCTCGACTCTCACCGCTACGGCATCGATTGTAAGTGACACGTTTATATATAATTCCGTACCAACTTGTTACCTTATTCAATATAAACCTTTACTTGGACGTGCAAAGCTGGGTGGTTATCCCGCAGGTGCTGCATCAAGTTTAATGTAGTTATTCGCTCCTTTAGCAGGAGTCTTTTAACGGCAAGTTTTTCAACAGGTGATCCGTCATCTTCAGTAACGCCCTGGTCAGTCTTAGTGTAGCCTACCCGAAATGCTCCCACACTGCCGACTTCAGCCGTCTCTGGTGGAAATAAAGCTTCATAGTTTAGCCAGCCTCTGATAAGTACGACACTTACGCTGGTGCACCGCTACTGTAACTTTGATTTTGTTTTATGCAAGTTGCCACAGTTTTGTTCCATGCAACAGAAACACTTGGAGTAGCGGAGCCTTTACGATTAATTAACCGTGACATTTTAAAGCACGGTTTATAGTGCAATCCGGTAATCGCTGCATCCCTAACACAGGTGAGGTCGTCGTCTTCTGTTTGAATCACCTTTGTTGCGCGCCAATGTTTCTCTGGTGTGTGTAGAATTCCAGGTGATGTGTTTTGTATCAGACAATTCTGCTGCAGGATAGTTAAGACTAAGTCAAATATTTCATCTGATTGATGCCTCTGTGTTTTGTTAAACTATCCAGCAAGACAACATGGAAGACTCAGTGAACTTACAAACATGTCCCTTTGTCCCATAACCTACAAACCCTCCAACTGCTTTTTGTGAAGTAGAAAACAGGAACAGCATTTTAATAAGAGACATCCTGAAAAACAGCCCCAGGCCCACCCTGCTCAACCAAAACCTTCATCTGATCTGTTCTTCCTGCTGTCTGAGACAGTGGATCCTGCTTACACTGAATGTCCTTTCATGTAGGTTCATTTTCTAATGGCTTTCTGTTGTGCCTGTGTGTTCTCCAGTATTGGCAGCACCCTGATGGACATGGAGAGCACGGCGTCCAGCGGTCGCTCCACCCCGGCCATGCTCAACGGTCACGGTGGCGGTGTGGCGGCGGGGAGCGGCTCGGCGCCAGCAGGGGGCAAGTCTCTGAGCTACACGTGCTGCTGGGATCACTGCCAGCTCCTGTTTCTCAGCAGCCCCGACCTGGCTGAACACATCAGAGCCACACATGTGGACGGACAGAGAGGAGGGGTCAGTGTCTCACGGTCAGGTTACTGTGTGAATGTGTGTGTCGCTTTCAAGTTTGTGTTCATGTAGTTGGTTTTATTTAGGAGAGTAAAGGCTTCCACGCTAAGCCAGCTCATTTTTAAAGCAGTATTCACATGGAAAAAGTCCACACCAGGCTGATATGAGTATGGGCTTGTCTTCAGTCCCCTCCTGCTCTCTGTCATCACTGCCACTGAATTCACTGTACCGTCCTTTACATCTTTTCTCTTTCTGTACTGAGACAGATCTTTTCTCATTCCGTCCTGCCTCCAGCCCGTGACTCTGACAGTGTCTTCCTGGTTTGCTAGAAAGCATTGCACTTTGTGGATTTCCATAATTTGTAGCTGTAGTTGCAGCATTAGCTGGCATGTGCCACTGTGTTGTAATCAGCACAGGACAGTTAAAAACAACTTGATCGCAATAACATTTAATATACAGAACTCCCAGATGATGCATTTCTATGGGTGTGGAGACAGAACAGAGACTTTTCATGTGAAAGCAGATAAAGGCTTGTGACCTTTTTTCGGGGTAGAAAAACGGCGCCATCAAGTCGGACACATACCTGCGGGAGCACGGCATTTTAAAAAATCTACTTTTTGCAGCCGGAGAAAAGCAACTGGCCGCCGGACTCTGCGACTGCAGCCGCCTAGCTCCCGCGAGGTTTTAATGTCATGTGACATGGTGATGTTTTGCAGTCACTTAGTTATCAGTGTGTGCTTGATTGTGTGATCCACACAGGTGTTTGTGTGTCTGTGGAAGGGCTGCAAGGTGTACAACACACCGTCCACCAGTCAGAGCTGGCTACAGAGACACATGCTGACCCACAGCGGTGACAAGCCATTCAAGGTAACCACACACACATGCACTCATTTCATCCAATGAATCTCCAGTTCACTATATTCCCATCAGTCAGTCATGACTTCTCCCCTCTGTCTGAGTACCTGCAGTCACTCTGCATCATCCAGCTTCACTGACACTGTAAATCATCATCGTATTCCTGCAGTGTGTGGTGGGAGGCTGCAACGCCACGTTCGCCTCTCAGGGGGGGCTGGCCCGCCACGTGCCCACTCACTTCAGCTCACAGAGTTCATCCAAAATGTCCAATCAGGGCAAAGTGAAGGAGGAGTCTCCGTCTAAGGCCGGCCTCAACAAGAGAAGGAAACTGAAGAACAAACACAGACGCTCCCTCCGTATGTTCACTGATTACTTTACCTCATAAGACTGTATGCTCTTACTTTTAAAACATGGAAATGACATAAGCAGGCTGTCGCATGATATTTCAAATGGGCGAGTGATACAAATTGACTTTCATTCAGACTGGTGTAAAGTTTCCAAACTCTGTGTGTAAAATACACAAATATATATATATATATATATATATATCTCATATTTAAAATATCTTTGTGAGTCTACAAAGGCTCACAAAGATATTTTAAACTATTGTTAAAACATACACACAAATAATATTGAGACAAATAGATCTCCATGCTCAGGAGATAGAGCAGTCGTCCACTGATCCTGTGTGTGTGTGTGTGACGTGTAGCGTAGCACTTTGATTACAGTCCATTTCTCATTTACAGTGAAAGACAAAGTGGTCCCTCAGTTGCATACACATTTAATAACTTTTGATTTCCAGCCCGACCTCATGACTTCTTTGATGCTCAGACCATGGACGCAATCCGCCATCGAGCCATCTGCCTCAACCTGGCAACACATATCGAGAGCCTGGGAAACGGACACAGTGTTGTCTTCCACAGCACGGTGGGCACACACACACACCCACACACACACTTTAGCCAGCGCAGGAAGTGACATGTCGTTCTGTGCAGCAGATTATCTTCTTTGATGCCTGAGTGTTTATGTGTGTTCAGGTAATAGCCAGGAGGAAAGAGGACTCTGGGAAAGTGAAGGTTTTGTTGCACTGGACACCTGAAGACATGTAAGTCCTGCTCTTGTCTCTTCCTCTCATCAGACCCCTCACCCTCTTTTGGCAGTAAAACAAAATAACAGTTCAGATGGGACTGGGTTCAGTTATTAGTTAATAAGTCAGTTCCAAATGAACATGTAAATGCGAGGTAAAAACAGTTGTGAATTATATTATTGGCAGTCAGTACTGTGTTGGATTAGAATCAGATACTGACCAATAATATAATTCACAACTGTTTTTACCTCAATTCTAATTTGATCACACCCGCAGCTAGGGCTGCACGATTAATCTTATCGCAACTGCGATGTTGTCATGTGCGATTACATAAACGCAGAAAGGGTGCGATTTAATGAAACAGAAAAGGTGTCATTATCCAGTCCACACCGTTAGCTGTATCAGAGCCTTTTGTCGTTTAACATGTTCAACTTTTCATAAAACCCATATGTGCTTGTCAGTCAATTTTCGCCAACCAACCAATCACAGCCTGGATGGGGCGGGACATTAAAAAGTCTGACATGCTACAGCAAACTTTCAACTGTTGAACAATGATTATTGGCAAGTTAGATTAGATGATACAAATTACAGAACCATGTAGCCTTTTTTTTGCACAAGCATTTAATGAATAAAAACAAGCAACAGAAATGAAACGGCTGTAACTGGATGTAATATTCAACTAGTGGGAAAATGGTAAACTATTATTTAAAATTGTAATGAATATATTAACAGAATACTATCAACTATTATAGTCTTTATTTAATATCATACTAATACACTCTAGCTCCTCCTCCAGGTTGTAGATGGAGCCTCTGCAGATTTAGCCAGTGTCAGGATGGCAGTGTGCCAATATGTGCTCCTGCTAGCTGCCTCCTCCTGAGAGCAACACGCTCCCTTTGTTCTGTTTATGTCTGTTGTTAGTTATTGTTATAAATATTGTTTATTGTGTTTTACATGCTGCTGACCACCGAAACACAGTATCAAGCATATTATCATATAAGTTCAAGTTACTAAAGTCAATCTCCTGACGCTGGATAGTTTTTTAGTGGCTGCACAACAAACAGCAACGTGCAAATAGATAAATAAATAGCCTTTGATGTATGTTGCTTTGCAACCGTCATGCACTATGTAGTCTACCAGCAGCCTGGTGGGACTACTTTTTGTATTCATAAAGAAATGTCTGTTGACCAAATAAAGTCAAATTGTAGTGGGTCTGTTAACCTACTTTCTTTTTGCCATACTTGGTAACCGTTATAAAAGAAATGGCTCACTTGGCTTCGCATCGGGCTGAACAACGCCCCTTAACTGTGTACTATAATAAGCGTATACCACGGCCTGTCGGGAGCTGTTGCTTAAAAATTCTGCATGAGTTGAGGGTTTTTCCCTGATCAAAAGCAGCTAACAGCACAGTATCCTACACTGTGCACTCTGGAAGTCTCACTGTAATCCTCTTGTAATATTGCTGCACAAGACTCTCCTTTAGTTCCTACCTCTTTCATAACATGTGGATCTTTATTGCCAAGTAGTGTTTTACACATAAGAGGAATGTTCTGTGGTGATAAGGTGCTACACGTAGACAAACATACAGTCAACATAAATAAATGCAGAAATATATAAATATGGAATGCAACGGAAGAGAATATTGTGTACATATAAATATATAAACTGACAACATAAAAATATACAACAACAAAGATCAACAACAAATATGTGCGACGTGCCAGGTCTGTGTACGACACAGATGAAACAGTATTTACATGTGCAGAGACATTTGTATCATTTGCAAGGGGGGGTGTCAGTGGGGGACCCGGGCCTTGTTAATGAAGCTAGTTGCAGACGGGAAGAAACTGTTTTTGTGGCGAGAGGTTTTGGTCCTGATGGACCGCAGCCTCCTGCCAGAGGGGAGAGTCTGAAACAGTTTGTGTCCGGGGTGGGAGGGGTCAGCTGCAATCTTTCCTGCTCGCCTCAAAGTCCTCAGGTTCAGAAGAGAAGGAAGATTGCAGCCAATCACCTTCCCTGCAGAGTGAATGATGCCACCAGATGGTGATGGAGGAGGTGAGGATGGACTCAATGATAGCGGTGTAGAAGTGCACCATCATAGTCTTTGGCAGGCTGAACTTATTCAGCTGCGGCAGGAAGTACATCCTGTGCTGGGCCTTTTTGGTGAGGGAGGTGATGTTCAGTTCCGACTTGAGGTCCTGGGAGAAAGTTTCTTCCCGATGGTACCCAGGAAGTGGAAGGAGTCCACAGTGGTGACTGGGGAGTCACACCATCTCCACTGTCTTCAGAGCGTTGAGCTCCAGACTGTTCTGGCTGCACCAGGTCACCAGATGGTCGATCTCCCACCTGTAGGCGGACTCATCCCCACCAGAGATGAGCCCAATGAGGGTGGTGTCATCCGCAAATTTCAGGAGCTTGACAGACTGGTGACTGGAGGTGCAGCTGTTGGTGTACAGGGAGAAGAGCAGAGGGGAAAGAACGCAGCCTTGAGGGAATCCAGTGCTGATGGTCCTGGAATCAGAGACATGTTTTCCCAGCTTCACGTGCTGCTTCCTGTCCGTCAGCAAGTCTGTGATCCACCTGCAGGTGGAGTCAGGCACGCTCAGCTGGGAGAGCTTGTCCTGCAGCAGGGCCGGGATGATGGTGTTGAAAGCAGAGCTGAAATCCACAAACAGGATCCTGGCGTAGGTTCCTGGGGAGTCCAGGTGCTGGAGGATGTAGTGAAGGGCCAGGGAAGAAGTGGTGGACTGAGGCTGAAGCTGAGCAGAGGAGTCACAGGGGATGGTGTCTGACTCTCAAAGCGGCGGTAGAACTCGTTCAGCTCATTTGCCAGGCAAGAATCGTTTATGGAGTGGAGGACTTTGGGTTTATAGTTTGTGATCTATCTGAACCCCCTCCAGACAGAAGTGGCGTTGTTTGCAGAGAACTGGTTCTTTATTCTCTCTGCGTACAGTCGTTTAGCTTCTCGCCCTGCAACTGGCCCTGTCACCACTCCTAAATGCCTCCTCCTTTTCCAACCTCAGCTTTCTGAGTTTGGCTGTGAACCAGGGTTTGTCATTGTTATAACTCACCCTGGTGCATGTTGGTATACATGTGTCCTCACAGAAGCTGATGTAGGACGTCACAGCCTCTGTAAACTCATCCAGATTGTTGGTAGCCTTCTTGAAAACATCAGTGCAGTCTAATAATGGTAATAATGCTTAGTCGACATTAAATGGTGTGTTAACAGTTACATTACGTCGATACTCTACACATTACCATGTCTCATTTGGCACATTTACACACATTTGTAAGCCTATGGGCTGTTCCATTCTCTAATGGGGGTGTTCGAAAGGCAGTCTGAGGCACACTGACTTTTGGCTTCTGCTGTTTCCAGCCGAACAGCCAGCGGAGCACACAAACTGAAGTATTAGGCTAAGCTATGGCTCATAGTGCCTGTAGTTAATCATCCCATTCAATATCAATCATTCCAAATCTGTTGCTTGTCAAGTATGCTTGCAATGTTACAGTCCTACCACCAGGCATCACTGTGCACGTGTGAATAAAGATAAGCAGCCAGGTATAATGCCTGATTTTCCACAGAATTCTGCTTTAGATGCTTTGGTGTGTACTTTCTACCATCATGGGGCTCACATGTGACAGATGAAGTAAACTGATCCACAGTGCAGATGTTCACTTCAATCCAGTAAGTGAACCTGTTTTCTTTACTGTGTGTCAGACTGCCAGATGTGTGGGTGAATGAGAGTGACAGGCTGCAGCAGAAGACCAAGGTGGTTCATCTGTCCAAGCTGCCCACAGACACGGCTGTACTCCTGGACCCCAACATCTACAGGTGTGTGTGTGTGTGTGTGTGTGCGCGCGCAGGTATTGTTGGATGTTTGTGAGAACATATGTGAACCTTTTTACTCCCACAGGATGTTCTTCTGAACTCCTCCAGAGACACTCCACCGTCACTTCCTGCTTATCCAATCCTGAGGAGGAGATTGTCTCCTTTCCCCCTCATCTCCTCACCTCTCCTCCTCCCCTCCCTCCCAGAGGATGCTGGATTTCTGACTTATTTGTCAGGACTGTCTGAGGCCTCAATTGTCTTCTCCATTAGGTGCTGAGTTTACTGAGATGTTGCTTGTTTTAGGTAACATAACTAGACTGAAACTGACAGAAGTGTAACTGTAGACAGACACATGTAGAGAGAAACTGTCTTTGTACATACTTGAGATTTGTAATATATTTTTATACTTTGAATTTTTTACTGTAGAAAGATGTTTTTCTGCTGAACATTTTAAATAGATGTTTTAAAAAACTGATAATATTGGTCATGTGCATATAGCTGGCATTGCTCTGGTTTGATCTCATTAAACTTTTCCAACCGCCACTCAGTCTGAAGTTTTTTTTTTTGACTACTGGACGTGCTGACGTGCGGCACTAAGTCATTTCCGTTTCCGGTGCTTGTGTCTTGGTAGCGTGTTTTGCTGCTCTCGCTAAATACCAGTTAAATTTGTTAGATTTGTCATTACAGCGGCCAACTGCAATAGTTTTGCCTAAGCACTCACAGTTCTTTCCATCTTTTAGTGACTGATTTAATCTAATAATTGTTTTCAAAAGTTAGTAGCTAACGCTACTTAACTTTAGCTTAGCAGCTAGCGATGGCTTCTCCTTCTCCCTCTCCTACTTTGTACTGCTCGGTGTGTCAGATGTTCAGTTACTCCTCTGCCTCCTTTAGCGGTAATGGTACGTGTAACAAGTGTAGTTTATTTGTAGACATGGAAGCGAGGCTGAGTAATTTAGAAGTCCGGCTCTGCACCTTGGTAGCTACTGTAGCTAGCCAGTCCACGGTAGCTGGTTCCCATAACCAGTAACTTTACTAGCTCAAGGGATTAACGTTATATAAAAACTTTAACCATAATACAAGCTGATACAGTCAGCGATCTCTAAAGTGATGAGATGTAATGTTTGAACTAATTTGAAAAGGCAACAAAGCAAGGTTTCTTATCTGAATTTACATTTGTGAATATGAAATTTGGCCATAATAATCACATTTTCCCAGAAATTTTTCACAATAGGGCAATGCCAAAACAAATGTACTACAGTTTCTGGATAGCCACCACAGAAACTACAATTTACTTCAATATCTTTCCTAAATCTGTATGTAATATAGCTTTTAGCTGGATAGAATTTATGTAATTTTTGTAGTTTAAAGGAAATTTCTTTGATTTTGTTGGTAATTAAGTATTGATTAGGTAGCAGCCATGCCTTCTTCGATACTATATCTACAAATTGATTCCAGTATGAAATCACTGATGGTTCTGTAGTAATCTCTTTGGAACAAAGCTCTTATAGATCTGTTATTGCAGGAATGACTGGAAAAACACATTTTACCTATGAAAGTGTCGGACGGAAATAACAAGGGCAATTGTGCAGTAACCCTTGTTTGAGATTTGAATAGCATACAGACTCCAGAGGGTATTGCAACCAAAAACTTTTGCGTAGTCCCCAGGTGTAACAGGTATAGTGTATTCTGAAAGAAACTCTTCATAATATTAACAGAAGACCATTCCGGTTAAATAACTGAAATACCAACACAATGTTATTAAACCAATATTCCATGAAGAGAGATTTATGTTTATAGGAAATGTCCTTGTTATTCTATATAAGATATTTGTGAGGTGAGAAGTTGTGCTTGTCCATGACCAGAAAGCCTGGCAGACATTTTAACAGGTACCTTATCAATATCATAGTTACAAACTAGCCACAACCTCATGCCACCCAGCTTTGATAATACATGAAGAGGTAAAACATTCCAAATGGAGGTAGGGTTTCTATATAATTGTTTGCCAATTTATGTTAAAGGTATTATTTAAGGCATAAAAATCCAGAAAGTTAAGCCCACTGTTTTCATAGTTCATGAGAACTGTTTTCTTCAAGTAATGTGTTTTATTCTTCCATATAAAACTGAATAGCATTTTGTCAATGTCTTATTAGTTTATCGCTAAGATGCAGAACCAAAGCAGCATATGATAATCGCGAGAGTGCCTCTGCTTTAGTAATTAATACTCTACCGCTTAACGAGATCTCTTAAAAAACATTGGTTAAATTTCTTTTGAGTTTTTTGTATGACGAGTAAAATTTAAGGTCATTCTCCTCTCTTGGTCCTTAGTAATAAATATACCTAAATAAAGTATTTCACTTTTTATTGGAATATTACAAAGAGCTGGACTCTTTTATAGCCATAAGTTCACACTTATGTACATTCAGAAGCCTTAGAAAACAGGAATAATGTGGTGTCATCTGCCAGCTGAGTTATAATTAATTCTCGCCCTATAAGAGTAATACCTTTCACAGCACTGGATTTAATATGGTTGGCCAACAATTGAGCTACTAAAAGGAAGAGGTACGAGGAAGTGGGGCAACCCTGTCTAATGCCTATCAATCCATATATACTAAACAGGAGTAACTTTATTGCAAAGTAGTATTTTACACATGCGAGGAATTTGCTTTGGTGATAAGGTGATAAATTTAAAAATATAAAATATGGAATAAACAAATGCAAGTTATATAAGAATAAAAGAAGTATGTGTAGAGAAAAAACACGAAGACTAAGTTAGCTTCCGATTCGGCAGTTAAGAGAACCTAAGTGAAAGTTAAATTACGTTGCTGAGCGACCGATTCTCCGTTTTTGCACCTCTTACTGCTGTGAAAGCTGTTGTGCATTTTAGGCAAAGCCTTAACGCTGTCTGAAACACTTTTTTAGATTTGAAAAAAAAAGTATTTTGTTTGCAAAGTAGTATTTTACACGTGCGAGGAATTTGCAGCTACTGCAGCGTCGTAGAAAAAACAGCCGTGGGAGTTTTTTCTACTGACTCCCATGGCTGCAGCTCGGGTCCATAGACTGTATATAACGCTACGAAAAAGTACTGTGGAGTCGGAGTTCCTACTCAGAGAAAAAATATGCTGCGTTCCACACCATGACGTCATATTTACCTACCGGAACTCGCAGCCGGGAGTCGTGTCCACGAAGAAGAATGGCCGGGCTGCTGAAAAAGGTACGACTAGAGGTCATGTTTTTGTTTTAGTGAGGGAAAGAAAGACTGTTAATAATGAAGTAGCTGCCAAGTCGATAATGTTTGCACTACATCATCTGACTGTGTACTTGTGTGGTGGGTGTCTAACGGCACAGTTTGTACGCGACGCTGCGGTGTGTTAGCTAACACTACAGCGAGTAAGTTAGCTGGGGTTCACACCACGGGTCACAGCTCTTAACGTTTGGCAGTAGGCAGTACTAAATATTATGCAACGATAACGTGTAAAATACTACTTTAATGCTTGTGTCCGGCTGGTAAATATGATGTCATGGACCCCACCTGCAGCGCCTCTGCTACACACCGTTTACCCAAAGACATGATGACAAGAGGTTTAAAATGGCTAAATGTTTGCAAAGATCACACAACATTGTCTCACTCTATACTGTCTATACTGGAGATACGTGACATTCAGTTTTAATTGTACCCATTTTTCTATCTATTTTTGAACATCTTCCTAATCCTTCCTAGTCCCGCCCATGTTTGACTGGGTCTACATTAAGGTGACACAGACTGACCCCGTGGACCTCAGGCTTTGGTCAAACGTTGATGGCTAATCATTGTTTTTGCAGCAGTGAATGTTATGAGGTACTTTAAAAAGAGGTGCTGATCAGGGTGCACTTTGAAGTTGATAAATGAAGAAGTAAGCATCTCTCTGATATTCTCTTCCAGACAACCGGCCTGGTCGGTCTGGCAGTGTCCCACAACCCACATGAGGTGAGCAGTAGACGATGAACAGCACACAGAAGTCCACTTATTAGTGGGAAACCTTGATCACATGTGGGAATACGTGCAGTTCATTAATCCAACAAAATAAGTTTATCATGGCTCATCAACATGTACTCCAACTGTCAGAGCTAAACAAGAGATCTGTACCTTCCACCAGCTAATCTGCTCTGGCCTTCTCTCAGCGTCTTAGGATTTTGTACTCAAAGATCTTGGCATCCGTGCAGACCATGCCACAGGACGCAGCCTACAGGAAGTACACAGAGCAGCTGGTCAACGAGAGGTTCAACCACGTCAAGACGGTAATGTCTGATGCACACTAGAGGATTTTCAGATCTCTAGTAATAATCAGCTTGGTTTATACTGTTTTTGTCTCATGATTAACAAAGCAATGAATGAAGAAGGGAGGGAACAGATGAAGGCTGGGTCAGGTCTGATTTATTAATTGTGTGTGGGTTTTATGTTCAAAGTGTCTATATGTCACTGCACTGTAAGCAGAGTAGCTCATCCCTGTCAGGATCCTGTAGGACTGTTGGCCTTTCCAATGATCTGATTGGTCTGTTGGCTTTGCAGAACATTAACAGTGCAGCATTAAAAATTAATATGATGAAAGTTTGTTTGTCTTCATAAGGAGCCTGATGTTGAGAAGCTGGAGAAGAAGATAAACTGTGGGCAGATTGAAGAAGTCATTTTCCAGGTGGGTCATTGGTGCTTCACATAATAACATACTTAGTCTGGGTCAGCTGACAAACCTTAACCCTATTCAGAGGAGTCTTGACCAATCACGATCATCTGATCGCATCGTTTGTCAGTCCTATTAAGATTATTTTAAACGTCTGAGCCATCAGCATCACCTGTGAGTGCCGTTCAGCTGTGTCAGATGGCAGTTACAAATTCAATGTCACTATATAACCTGTTATATTGTGCCTACCTGGAGTTTACTTGCCTCCAGCTCTAAGGGTAGACTTTCCAGTCTTTGGTGCCCATGTGTCCTCTTTATTTTTATCAGACCGGCTCTTTTGCTGGAAATCCGTTTCAGTGTGGAAATTGATGCTCTTGAAGGAGGAAGCTGCACAGTAACCGGACGATCAGGCAATCTGCTGATCAGCTGTCTGTCGGTGTCTTTGATTGTCATGCTGAAGACATGTTTAATGGTGTCACTTCTGAACTGTGTACACTTCATGTTGATGACCCTTCAATTGATGCCTTGGAACAACCATCTTTAGCACTTTATTGAATATGTCACGTTTGCCCGGAACTCAACTATTATTATGTTAATGTTTTCACAAGTCAGCTGATTAGAAAGTGTTACAAGTTCATTTGTTCCTTCGGACAAATTAATGACTGACTGAAGCAACATAATGTTGATCTGACTATTCCTAACTAAAAGTTACTTTGTGTGCAGGCGGAGTGTGAGCTGGCTCTGTCCAGGAAGATGTCGGAGTGGAAGCCATGGGAGCCGTTGATGGAGGAGCCTCCTCCCAACCAGTGGAAATGGCCTGTCTGAATGCACCTGTGTATGCTGTCTGTTCCTTACCTCTGCTTCTAATGAAATGCAAATAAAAGTCCTGCAAATATTGCCCTATAGAGTCATTGCTGAACATTACATGAGTCTGCAGAGAGCTGAATCCAAATTACTGGACTTAGATCTGAAGAGCAGGACTTTTTTCTTCAAACACTGTGGAAAGACGACCCATGTTTACTGCTGGGAGGATCTCCATGTCCTTCAGATGAACAGCCAGTGATTTGGATTGAGCTTTCCACCTGGGTAATTGAGCTGTTCCAGACATGTCAAGAGTTCTTTAATAAGATATTCAGCTTCGCTCTCTCAACATAAGTTCAGGTAAAAGCAAACGTTTTCTCTCAGTGAAGAGTGCCAGGGTTGGTGTTAGAAGTAAAAACCTTTATTATCAATGTTGACAGGTATCCCTCCACAGCAGTCCCTTGATTCAGTCACAGTTGGAAGAATAAGAAAGATCAGTTTAACTTTTTAGATGGAATACAGCTGCTACAGTCACTAATAATAACGGAGGCCTTTATAACCTGTGGCCTCTAACATGCTGTAAGCAGACAGGTCCGTCCTCCTCAGGCTCTGATGTCCTGTGAGCCGCTTGTAGCTCGCTGTAACAGCTGGACCATGATGGGATAGATGGGAGCAAACTCCTTCCCCTGCCGAGCCCTGACTGACTGCACATAGGCCTCCAGAGCACCCCTTAGAGGAGAACACAGGGAACAGTTCAGTTCCACCACAGGTTTACATGGTGTCATGTGGTTATATTATACGTGCATCTGTTTTCAGAGGGCAGCTTGCTTTGACATGGGAGTGACTGTGGCTCGGGGACTTCCACTTAACAGTGCATGTTGAAGGATCTCAGGCTACATGAATGTATATACCCTAACCCTCTGTGTGAATGTGATGTAGTGTAAAAGTACAAGTACAGACCATTTAGCATCTATGTTTCAGAGCGGACAGAGGGAAAAGTGCACTGTATGTGTGGAAGAGCTCAGGTTTACTATAAAGTGAACAAGCATTTAAAAACTTTCAGTTATATATAATTAATAATCAAATCCACTGTGTCTTAGGTATTTTATTCACTATAAACACTACTGTTTATACTGTTCTCTATTTTTACAACTGGTCTACACCAGTTGTAAAAATAGTTGCTCACCCACTGTTCTTGTATTTCTGGAGACTACAGCTGTTAAATGTAACAGATAAAAAACTAGAAGATGTCCTGTGCAGCCAGAAAATGAAACCTCACTAAAATATGTAGTCACTTTCCATGATTGCAGGTAAACGCTGTGTGTATTACCTCACAGCAAAAGCTGGACTATGACTACAAATAAAATCAACTAATAGTGCACTGTAGTGAACTGTCACTATACAGCAGCTTCAAGTCCACTGGTTTCCTTCCTTCCAGCCACCATCTGGTCTCAGTTCATCTCACTCCTCTGACAATCTAAAAACTACTCAGAAAAACAGTTTTTAGTCAGCTGGCAAGAAAAGAGACACAGCTCTCACCACCATTCACCAGGACAGGATGATGATTCACCACAGTGTTCATCATGTCAGAGTTCTCTGAGCTAATGTGACGGGTCTTGGCTGATGGGACGGAATGGTCTCTTTGACTATGTGATGTGGATTTCCTACATGCAGGTCTGGTAGGAGGAGCAGGTCAGTAACAACAGGAACAAGAAAACATGGCTACCTGAGGAGAGTGAGCCGGTCTCTCTCAGAGGGATGATCGTCCAGCCACTGGGAGTACCGGGAAATGGACCACTCTGCTCTCTGAGGGGGAGAAGGCTCTTTTAGATTGCGGGCAGAGAGGGAGGGGTTGAAACACTGCAGTCAGTGTAGCCCCCGGATTTATCTAGAAACCTCAAATCACGATACTGATGGAATAAGAGAGTGTGTGTACAGGCCTGGTGAGGGGACTTCAGCTCAGACGGCGCTCTGGTTAGGAGGAAGTGCAGCAGGGTGCTGTAGGGGATCAGGTCTCCCACAGCTGGACTGCTGGCTATCAGCTCGCTGTTCTGAAACAGCAGCGGCCTGGAACACAACACACACAGTACAGTGGAATATACTGGAGGACAAATGATTGTAATGAGTGATGGTTTCACGATACATGAGCATACAGACCTGAAGGAGCGCAACATTCTGTAAGGTTTCCCCAAATCAGACACTCTCCTGCACAGAGGAGCCACCGCCATCTCCATCTGACACACGAACAAACATGAACACACCAGTCCGGTGAATGACAGTGGCGTTTTTGAAGAATCCGTGAAACATTGTTGACACAAAGGAAAAACCTAGAATCGTCCAGCTCACCTGTGCAAAGTCAGCAGCCAGCCTCATCTTGCCGCCCTCTCCCAGCGGGCGCAGCAGGCTGGCGTGGCGAATGAACAGCTCGATGGCCCTCTGAGCAATGGACTCTGTGTTCTCGTAGATGAAGTCCACACACTGGAAGTGTCTGAAGTAGTCTGCCATCACTCTGGAGATGAAGCCCTGCAGCTCCTTCATGTAGAGGGAGCACGGAACATCTGGCTTATCAGGGCTGGACAGAGGCCTGCAACACACACACACACACACACACACGCGCGCGCGCGCTTCCATTAAAATATCACCATCTTTTCTCCCAAAAGATGCTACTGGTTGCAGACTACATCACGCTACACCTGTAGGCTCTTTTAGTCTGAAGAACCAGGATGAGCCCATCCACAGCCTCCAATATTAAATCACACAAAATGAATCGGTGTTTTGGTTTTGTTTCTATACTCTTCATTGGCCTCACTAATGGTGAGTAACAACACTGCAATCAAATTATCTACACTATAATGAAAGACAATGATCGCACAGAGAGATGAACTAAAACAAGGCCAATTTAGAACAAAGAACAGGAAGTAGAGATACACTGGAGGTGTAGGAGTAATCATCTTCCTGCAGACACTCAGCTTAATTTGCACTGATCTGTCTAAAGTTTACTGGATCTGACAACTATAGATTGATCATCTCAGTTTATATTAGCTTACTGCTTATGGATATGTCCATTTGGGTGTAAATGTCAAGAAATCCCATGGTTGTCTGAGGTCATTCAGAAATAATGACTCTGTTATCCTGTTCATCCACCAGAGAGCACTGACAGGTTGATTCTCCAAATGGAAAATTCAACAAAAAACCACAGGGATCTGGATGAAGCTTGGTTATATGTTTTGTCATGAAGAAGGCCCAGGTTGACACTGTACTGCATTGAAAAGCCTGTGTGCATACTAACTTCCACACCACTTGCTCAGGCTATGAAGACTGACAATTACACCTTAAGGTGGATGGCCAGTAACTAACTACCTTTCTTGAAAAGTTTACAAACTTTCACAGTCACAGCTTTTGTCAGATTTATTTTGTCTGTTTAACATTGTTTAATATGGTTGTCTGAACTGATTTTTTCGTGTTTTCATTTTCGATATCAGCCTCAGAAATACAGAATTGGCGGTCTTTGTGAAAAGGACTTTGAGGTTTGTGTTGACCAGTCAGCAGAGTTCCTGAGCAGTGGAAACACAGCTCCTGAGGTCCTGAAATGGTTCCCGTGTCCCTGCAAACAGGCCATATGTTGCTTACCCTGAAAAGTCTTCTTGGTGTAGTGTTATGATGATGGCCTCTATGGAGTCACTCACGGACTGCAGGAGAGGCTGCACTGCACTGCTCATCAGGGCCTGCACTCCCTGAAGCAGAGAAGAAGAAACACACCGATGTAACCCACTGTGAGGAGCGTGCAGGGTCCACACCTGTCAGCAGCTACCGTGCATCCACCAAGATCAAACCACACAAACTTTACTGCTCATTACCTGTGTCTTAGGGGCTCTCTGTTGCCATAGAAACGTGTGGAGTTATGTGAATAGTAGGTAAATACTGTGATGTATGCTGTGTGGATGTGTGTGGGTATATTCTCTGATCCACCCGTCTGTGTCTGACAGCTCCCAGCTATGTTAATTTAGACAACTTTTGGATCAGAGATCAGGCACATTTCCCTCAGGATTTATGAGTTTCTAAAAGATGCATGCACTCCAGCACAGAGCAGTTTTATTTTTGTCAATAAAAACAACTAAATATTTACTGCAAACCTTTTTCCTAGGATGAATGCAAAATCTAAAAAGCAGAGCCCGACTGATTTATTGTTGTGCAGATATTATGCTGATATGAGATAATTGCAGATAAATTGGTATCGGCATTTATAAAAGTGATTGATGACAATTAAAAAAGAAACAGAGGGACAGATCTTTCACTCATGTCACGAGTGTTGCATAGTTTGCCCACCAGAGGGTGCGCTGCAGCTCCTCTGTTAATAACACTGCTGCACCACAGAACAAAACAATCAGCTGACCGCAGTAGGAAGGTCAGAGTTGGTCCTTCATCACGTGAAATACATGACTTAAATAAATGTGTAACGGTAGTATGAAATCTCTCTTCGTTGTAGACAGTCATGTAGTATTAGATGCATTCATTTTATAGTTATAGTTTTATAGTATAGTAGTTATTTCATAGTTTGTCATAATGTAATAAAATAATTGTAATGACATGAGTATATGGTATTATTGTTATAATTGGTACACTAGATGTAGTATATTAGTATCTTTTATTTATAGTTTCGGTTTAGCAGGCCCACAAAATAAGCTACAAACACCATTTCCTTTAATGTTCATTAGTAGTAGTTCTCTATAGTTTATAACTGATCTTTAAATCTTTTTTGTAGTTTTGACTCTAATTTAATTTAATTTAGACTTTATATATTTTGTTGTACTTTTGTTTAATATTCTGTGATGTTATCTTGGTGAGGTCTCATAACAACAAATGTAATAATCTTTATGTTCTGGGTTTCTGAAAAGAAGGGGAAAAAAGAATACCGGCCGATATATCGGCATATCAGATTTTTAAATCCTCAAATATCGAAATCTGTATCGGTCTTAACAATCCCACATCAGTCGGGCTCTACTAAAAAGTAACTTCTTGAAACAAGAACTATGACCTCATGTATTTTCATCAAAGAATAAAAGCTAAATGATTATGTGAAAGGTGGACAAATTAACTCATTAATATCTTAATGCTCCGGACTGGTCAAACATTCTCCACCACACAGACTACCTCCTCTGAGCTACTGCTGCATTAATAAGCAGCTTCCGGCATTCAAGGAACACTGTGTCTCTGCCTGTAGCTTTACTAGAACTCATTTATGGACTGAATACATCTACAGTCATCCTCACAAATAAACAAGAACAGCACTTACCCAGGTAGAACTAGGCGAATTTTTGTGTTATATTTTGTGACTAAAATAAAGAGCAGTGAGATACGGGTAGCTGAACCACAGAGAGTGGCGGTCACTCAGTGATGTGGACGCTGTGTGTGTGAACCATTACAGTCTGCTGCAGGCTAACACTGCATGTTTGCTAACCTCAAAGAGAACAGCAGACATTTAATTCTTTTTCTTCTGTTTACCTGGCAGTCTGAACAACCCAGACACTTGAACAAAGACTGCAGCTGGAAAGGACTAGTTAAACATGTAATCATCAAGTATACTTTCCTATATTGATACTATTCTATTATTTTATATTTTCATAAAAATAATGCATGTATCTTTTTCTCCTCATACATACGAGCAAGGAGATTTGTCATATTCAGCGAGGGAATGCAGTCTCAGCTTTGGACAGGGGCTAAACATCATCTTTGTGATGCACCAGCTGACATATTGTGTCATCCAGATGGTTTGAAGGCTCTTTGAGGAGTCTGGGGAAACCGTCAGAACCGCCGCCGTTTTTTTAAAAACATTTTTTTAAATAACCATTATTTTATTTTTCAGAAAGATTAATGCTTTGCGCTGACTGTAATGGGAGTACATAAGAGGCATTAACCAGAGCTAAATATACAATATAACACAAAAATGATTAGACTAAATTTAACAGAAATCAAATGACTAAATTGTGACTAAAATCAACAAACAGATATACACTAAATAAAAAGCAGGGGCCTAAATTAGCACTGGAGAGGAAACAAATTATGCACTGATCTTAAAAAAAAATTAAAAAAATAAATAATATGGAAGGAGAGTGTTCCCTGTGATTATGTTGCAGCAGTTAAAAGACAAAGTCATCACACTATCCTCACAGGAGAAGGTGTGGTTTCTACTGATATACTTCAAAGCAGCATTGTAAATACACAAGCAGAAGAACAAAAGCAGAGGATGTGTGTTAAATGAATAAAAATATAAATAATACCTCCATAGAAGAAGAGAGGGCCTCTGCAGCAGCTGGTGGACACGAGCCCAATCCTGAAATAATCTGCAAATACAAAACACAGGTTACATTTGTACAGCACCTACATCAAATTGCATAAAGACATTTAAGAGCGCGATGTACAGAACTCACAGATGCGTATGGGAAGGCTGTTCAACAGTTTTGGTCTGTTGCCAAAGAATACTCTATCTGGGAGAGTCTCATGTTATTCAAGACAGATGGGTCAAGGTTATTTTTCTTTGGGAGAAGTCTGACTTGTGCTTTTTCACATCCACCCCTTCCTATTTCACAACCTGTCTTTCCTGTCCCTCCACCGCTCCCCCTGCCTGGAATACATTCTCACTCTGGTTTCACATAGTCAAATTTCAGGGCTCGAGGTTAAATATTTCATGCTGGAGTAATCTGTTTTTTTATGCTATTAATCAGCCGGGTGTGCTGTTGTGTACCATACATGTTTAATGGAGAGAACACACAAACAGACCCCAGTCAATTCGGATTAGCAGACACACCTCCTCCACTCTATTGCTCAACACCGGAGCCCCTCAGGGCTGTGTGCTCCGCCCCCTCCTGTTCATGCTGTACACCCACGACTGCATCCCCCGACATGGAGAGAACTCTGTTTGCAGATGACACCACCATCATCAGTCGGATTTCAAACAACGATGAGACACTGGGAGGAAATTGACAAACTTGTAGAGTGGTGCTCAGAGAACAAACTACTGCTCAACGTCAGCAAAACTAAGGAGCTGATCATTAATTTTAGGGAGAAGGAGATAAAGATACACACTCCTGCCTACACCAGTGGTGCTGAGTTGGAGCAGCTGAATAGTTTCAGGTTCCTGGGAATCAGCATCACAGAGAACCTGACATGGTCGTCTCACATCTCCATGCTGGTGAAGAAAGCTCAGAAACGAAGAAGGCCAAATTCCCACGCCAAGTTCTTGTTAGCTTTTACAGAGGAGCAATAGAAAGCATCCTGACTGGAAACATCACAAACTGGCATGGGATGTGCACGGCCCAGGACCGGAGGGCTCTGCAGCGGGTGATTAAAACTGCTCAGAAGATCATTGGTACCCATCTCCCGAGCATCAGTGATATCGGTGAGGTGCCTACGCAGAGCCCAAAGGATACTAAAGCCACAGCCTGTTCACCCTGCTGCCTTCTGGGAAGAGTTTCTGCTGCCACACCACCAGACTGCAGAGCAGCTTTTTCCCCCAAGCTATCTGACTCTAATTCACCCTCAGCACTGCTCCAGTGATGATAGTTTATTTCTGTTACCATTTTTCATAATTGATTCTTTATTAATGTTTACTGTCTGCTGAAGAAGAAGGACTCAATTTCACTCTATAACTTGTTATATTGTGACAATAAACTTACCTACCTACCTAGTTGCCATTTGCGGTCCTATTAGCTGACTCTTATAGTGTTCTGATAACATTGTCTCATCCCTTAAATAATGAAATTAATATGTGATCTTTGCGACATGCTAAAGGGTTGTCAGTGTGAGCACATTTTCATGCACAGGAGGGTGGACTTGTTAAGTAGCAAACAGCTTTTCAAATTGAGGCAATTTAAAAGTGTGGGAAAGACAAAGATTTTTTAAAGACGGCAGGGTTTACTGGAGGGGGTAGCTTAGTCTGGAGGCTACTGGATCTTGTATATTTAGCTGTGATCTAAGTTCAAAATTATCACAAGTGTGCAGATTACATTTTCACATACAAAGCCAGCTTGACACTGGAGAAATATAGTTCTATTTCATTTTTTTGCCAGCACTCTCAGCTAGGGATAAGCTAGCAAGTGTCTTTCCAGCTCTAGAGTAGAGAGTAGGCTGGCGAAATAAGTGTTTCCTTAGTAAACATAGGCTGCTATTTTGAGGGAGGAGCCTGTTTTCTGGTGTCCTTTTTGTTACCGTTTGTTTCACGCTAGAGGTAGCGGTACTTGCTGTTGATCATTTACAGGCTCCCTTTTGTGTGTTTTCGCTCGTTAAAGCATATCAAGTTTTGATAAAGAGAGTTGGCTCCCCAGTAGACTATGTGGCTTCACTTATGGGTGGATTTATTTTGATTATTAAGAAGGAGTTATTTTCATTTGAGTTAAATAAAAATAAAAAAGAGACAAAATGAAACTCACTCTGATCTGTTATTTTTTTGGTGTTTTCGCTCGCAAATAACAGTTATTTCCCCACAAAGTCTCAGGCACTGAGACAGGAGATATCAACCCTCCAGGAGAAGGAGGCAATCGAAAGAGTAGATCTTCTGATACAGCAAGGTGGGTTTTACTCTTTTTACTCTCTTTTTATTTTCTGATTCCAAAAAAAAAGAGGGTGGGTTTCAGAATCAGAATCGGGTTTATTTCCAGGTACATTTTACGAGGAAATTGCCTCGGTATAAATTGGTGCTTACAGTACACATGAACATAAATAGAAACATAAATATATAAAAAGTAAGGAGATCAAAAAATTTACAAGTATACAACAATCACAATAACACTATAATACTGACAAGTATGTGCAAAAATTGTGTGTGTGTGTGTGTGTTTGTTTGGGGATGGGGTATCATGGCCTTGTTGAGGAAGACCACTGCCATCGGAAATAAATAAATAAATGTAATATCGATCTTTATCGATTGTGGCGAGAGGTTTTGGTCCTGATGGACCGCAGCCTCCTGCCAGAGGGGAGAGTCTGAAACAGTTTGTGTCCGGGACGGGAGGGGTCAGCCACAATCTTTCCTGAAGTCCTGAAGGCGAACAGGTCCTGGAGAGATGGACGGTGACAACCAATCACCTTCTCTGCAGTGGAGTGGATAATACGCTCAGCCTTCCTTTGTCCCTGGCGCTGGCAGCAGCGTAACAGATGGTGATGGAGGAGGTGAGGATGGATTCAATGATGGCGGATAATAGGGATGGGGATCGTGAATTTTGCATCCAGCGACCCTGCGTCGTTGCGGAGAAACCTACGGACACTCAAACTACAAGAGACCATCCCCCAACACTGCTGGTACTCAACGACTGGCACACGAGCTGAATGGTTTCTACTGTAGGTTTGAAAAGCCCTGAGTCACACCTCTCCCCCACTCCAACACCATCTTCAAACAGTCACCTTCCCCCTCTGACCTCTCTGCACTCAAGATCTGTGAAGAGGACGTGAGCCACCTCTTCCAGAGGCAGAACATCAGGAAGGCTCCTGGCCTCGACGGTGTCTCACCATCGTGCCCGAAAATCTGTGCGGACCAGCTGGCCCCCATCTTCCCTCAGATCTTCAACAGATCACTGGAGCTGTGTGAAGTTCCCTCCTGCTTCAAATGCTCCACAGTCATCCCGGTCCCAAAAAAACCCTCCATCTCTGGACTAAATGACTACAGGCTTGTCGCCCTGACATCTGTAGTCATGAAGTCCTTTGAAAGACTGGTGTTGGCCCACCTGAAGGACATTACAGGCCCCTCATGGACCCCCTGCAGTTTGCCTACAGGGCTAACAGGTCAGTGGATGATGCTATCAACCTGGGTCTGCATCACATCCTGCAACACCTTGACTCTCCAGGGACATATGCTAGGATCCTGTTCAGCTCGGCGTTCAACACCATCATCCCGGACATCCTCAGCACCAAACTCACCCAGCTCACTGTGCCAGCCTCCACCTGTCAGTGGATCACAGACTTCCTGACTGACAGGAGTCAGCAGGTGAGGCTGGGGAACATCACATCCAGCACCCGGACTATCAGCACTTGGCGCCCAGGAGTGTGTGCTCTCCCCACTGCTCTCCTCCCTCTACACCAACAACTGCACCTCAGGAGACCCATCTGTCAAACTCCTGAAGTTCGCTGACGACACAACGGTCATCAGCCTCATCACTGGTGCGGCCAGAACAACCTGGAGCTTAACACGCTCAAAACTGTGGAGATGATCGTGGACTTCAGGAAGAGCCCCCCCCACTCTTCCCCCCATCACCATATTCAGCAGCCCTGTGTCTGCTGTGGAATCCTTCAGGTTTCTGGGTTCCACTAACACGATCATCAAGAAGGCCCAGCAGAGGATGTACTTCCTGCTTCAGCTCAGGAAGCTCAACCTGCCTAAGGAGCTGCTGATCCAGTTCTACACAGCCATCATCCAGTCTGTTCTCTGCACCTCCATCACTGTCTGGTTCGGATCTGCCAGCAAAAAGGACAGGGACAGACTCCAACAGACAGTCATGACTGCAGAAATCATCGGTGCCAACCTGCCCTCCATTCAGGACTTATACATTTCCAGAGTCAGGAAACGGGCAGGAAACATCACTGCAGATCCATCTCACCCTGGACACAACCACCTTCAACATGTACATAATGAGAATAGTTTACTCTTGCATCCTTTGCACTACTTGTTAATATGTCTATATTGGTTTGTTCATAATGTGTATGTTAGTGTTGTCTATACTGTAGTTTGTGTCTGATTTTATTTTATTATTGTGTTATTGTATTATTGTATAAGTAAGCACATCGTGAGCAATGTACAATCCTGAGTCAAATTCCTCGTACGTGTACACATACCTGGCAATAAAACTGATTCTGATTCTGAACTTCTTCAGCTGCCGCTGGAAGTACATCCTCTGCTGGGCCTTTTCGCCCTATGCTGGGCTGAACAAATTTGCCTTTCCACATGATATGTACAGCAGATGTGCTAAAAGCCATGGTAAGGCAAAGTTGGTTCACATCCATCAATCTGAAGGATGCAAATTTTAACATCCCAATAGCACTACATCACAGGCAGTATCTGCGCTTTGCATTCGCATCAGTTAAAGGTGCTCCCATTCGGTCTTTCCCTAGCCTCAAGGGTCAAGATCTTCACAAGATCCCATGGCACCTGCCAAGGAGGCAAGACCTGCTCTCGCAGCTGGGGGGCCACATCTGGCATCTGAGCCCGGAACACCTGCAGCTATGGGTGTGGGCTTTGAGGGGCCTGACCCACTCCTAGGGTCCACACCTTTAGGGACTCCAGAGCCTCTTCCACCACGGCATTTTATTTCTCAGAGTGAGTAGAGCTAATAAAGTAGCTCCTGAGACATCCTCTGTGCCTATAATATTGCATTTTTTGCAGTCTTTGCTTTGCCTTAGGGTCTATTGGCTACAATTTCCGCCAGTCACATTAGCTCTGAGTGAGATTTGCGCTGCAGCCACCTGGGCTACACCATGCACCTTTACCAGTTTTTATTGGTTCAATGTCGCTGCTCCCCATGCAGTAGTGGCAGCTGTCTTTGAGGCTGTTCACGGTAACGTGGGATTCCTCGTGATGATGTTTGTAGCAGTCCTCCAGTGTTAAGCACTGCCTTTGGCGGTCAGGAAGAATGAAATAGTTCTATGAATCCTGGATGACTGCCAGAGTTCTCTGTCATTTAGAATCTTGGTGAGAAGATTTTATAGGACATTTTTCTTGATGACGTGGGCTTATATAAGCTACGCCCCTGTCATCCCAGGTCACAGGTGACTTTGTTGATATTAAAGACTCGACCTGTGCGTGCCCGAGATGGAGTGTTAAGCACTGCCTCTGGCAGTCATCCAGAATTCACAGAACCATAGTTCCATATGTAACTCGTGATTTATTATGGTGAAATCTGTATTTGGTGACAAAATGATACAAATGACCACACTATACACGTGGCTATAGCTCTGATCTAGGACAGGGTTATATGAAGTTACTGCAATCTTGGCTAAATGTGTAGGTTTATTCAGATTTATAGCCTCCTACCTTGGCGACTGCCTGCTGCAGACGGTAGAGGGAGTTGACCACAGCAACATTCCTCCTCTGGCCCTCTGTTAACGGACCAATCACCTGACTAGCATCACCCTGAGTACACAACTGCAGACAGAGAGGTGTGACTGAGTAACAGGTAGACACAGACACAGAGACACACGAAGGCAGTGTATGGTACAAAGATCATTTTTTGTTGTTTTTGTTATACTGTCGATGTATCTATCATTTTTAACAAGTTCGTTGTGTTATGGGAACATGGCAGGTTAAGCATATACAGAGATGAAACTCAGGATTTTATATTTGCACCAACATGCACACACACAATGCTGTAGTACACACCAGCTGTTCAGACTTGACACAAAAGAGTTGGACGGTCTTGGCAGCATTCTTGGCCACAGACAGAGAGAGGTTTGGATCTACTGATGCTACGTTCAGCTCACTGCAAACAAACAAAAAAACAACAAAATAAACTCAAAAGATCTTCCATCCCATTCAAATAAACTAACCTGGAGTTATACTGTAGCTCGGGTGGATAATGTTTTTAATAAAAGAATATTCATCTCATAAGCTTTTTACATATGAGAACCAAAAATGTGTGCACGTGCAGGTTGGAGAGATGATAACTGGTCCAATACTCACTCTCTGTTAGCTCTGTGTTCTGTTGCACCAGTATCTGAGGGAGATTTCTGGCTCTTTAGCTGCTAAATGCTCCGCTACCAGCTGCTCTCTGACTGTGTCTGAGTGCTGTTTGCTGCTGAGCAGGTAGTGTACAGTGGCTGCTGCTGCGGCTGAAGATAATGCTATGAGAGCAGTGAGTGGATCAAAACAGTAAAGTAGTGGGCCTGACAAATAAACAAGCTGAAACTCACTATGAAGCTGCGAAAGCTGAGGGGAGCTGCAGGTTCAGATGAAAATTCTCTGAGGATTCATCACAAATTGTCATAAAACATCATTCCAAATATCCAGCTCTGGTCAGGGAGCGAGAAAGAAATTCTGAACCATGTAGGATTTTATGTGTTAATAATGCCACCTCTCTCTATCAAAATAACGCATATTTCGTGGTTCCTTTATGCCCCCCTGTCATTATTTTTATCCAACTTAAAAGATGCTGTCTATCTCCTAGTGAGTTTTTTCAACATTCTATTTATTAATGAATAAATATTTTATAAATGCCAGAGTGACTGGAATGCCTTGTAGGATAAATCAATAACCTTCAAACATGTTGACACACTATCAAGCGACAGGAAGTGGCAGACGCAGCAATGACTGATTTGGTCACCTCCTGTGGGTCTTCGCTGTGAGACAGCCAAACTGGCATGAACTGTACTTGCCTGCTGATGGTCTTGACGATGCTGTCCAGCTCGTCATTGGAGGGTGGGTTGCGGCCGCCCAAAGGGAACACAAGGTTGATCGGATCAAACAGGCGAGAGAGGGACTTGGAAAGGTAGGCTGCCTCGTACGGCTGCAGAGAGTCCTTCAGAGCCTTCTCTGGGCTGCATACACACAAAAGATGGACACAAAAATCAAAAAAGATGCAGAATGTACATACACAGAGGATGTGTTCAGAAGACAAATACAGTTTTCTTCTCTCAGTCACAACAGCCAATCAGAACAGGAACTATCACCACTTCACTGTCAGGTAGCCTTTAAAACATTTCAAATCAATCAAGGCACCCACAATATACTTACTTTCTCATATTGACATATAGTAATATCTTCTAATTGGCTAATATATCTGTGCTGACATTTATTAATGGAATACTTCATGCTGACATTAATGGAAACAAAATGCCACTGTCTCTCGTCCTATTACTATTCAGTACAGACATACTACCAAAGGCTTGTGTGTGTATTCACCACCATTATGTCATGACTATGTCATTGTGAAAGAGACAAGAAGGGAAAAATGTTCAAAGTGTCCAATGTATTGTTGTTAAGTATCATGGTGTAGCCACCTACACTTGTGAGCTGTGAACACTGCAGGTACCACCATCAGGGCTCGGTGAGACTGAATGTGTTACGGACATTGGCCAGCAGCTTGATTGACAGGTGAGTAAAGGGAAATGGCCTGTTATCTAACGTGTGTGCTCACAAGTATCTGTGCACATGCTCCTGTCATCAGTGCTCTTACAAGGAAGGCCTTCTCCATCCTCTCCCTCTCCATCAGCCTGTTAACATAAGCCGCTTTTCCACCAGAGGAACTATACCTCGGAACTAGGAACGTTTGGAGGTACCACGGTCTAAATATAGTTCTACAGTCTTTATTTTACCCCCTAAAAAGTCCCTGCTCGGGGTGTAGTACTTCCCGAAAGTACCGGTACATTGGGGGGTGGGACTTACCTTCCAGTGAATTTCTGAATGGGCGAGTAGAGACTACCTACTTTAAATTGAGCATGTCGGCTGTTTTTCTACAACTGCTCCTCTTTTCCACTGTTGTTTGAACACCAATAAATCACAATCAAAAGTCAGATTGCACACAAGTCTTGCCGATGTCTGCCTGAGATCGTATGTCAGCATTAGGCTGAATGTATTGCTGGGCAACAGCAACCAGCATGCAGCGCTGTGTTTACAGCAAACAGCTGAAGGAGTTATTTAAGTTTTTACACAGAGCCGAAGTCGGTCTCCTCTTCTCCAAAACAAGCGGAACAGCTGATTACAGCAGGTAATAAAGCTTGTTAAAAATCACGTTCCTTCCTCCGGCGGACACAGACTTGAGTGCTGCAGCTGATCTGTATGGATCATGTATGGATGGAAAACTAAAATTCTAAAACTAAAAGTCTAAATCAAAAACTAAAAATCTAATTCAAAAACTAAAAATCAAGATCAAAAATGGATTTGGGATTTGGGATTGGGCATTTAGTATTTAGAATTGGGCATCTGGCTATTTGGCCATTTAGGATTGGGCATTTGGTATTTAGGATTGGGCATTTGGTATTTAGTACTGGGCATTTGGCCATTTAGGATTGGGCATTTAGGACTGGGCATTCAAGTATTTAGGATTGGAAATTTGGGTGTTTGGGATTTAGGATTAAGGAGCGTATGTATATAAGGGGGCATTGCCCAAAGACCGAAGACTGGGTTTGAAATAGCTTGTGCGCAGAGGCACATTATGGTCAGCAGTGGGAGCTCTCAGTGCTAAAGAGCACACTGCAATGAAACCAAACAGAGCGAGTGAGCAGGGCTGGAGGGAGGACTATACTTTATAATGTGATAACTTCAACTTGAAAGCGTTGAAACATTTCTATGGCCTCACAAACAAAGTCACCAGTGAAAGGAGCGCTATCGGTCTGGTATCTTTGGATAATCCATAATTCGCTACATTTTTTATTTGTTTCAAAACAAAAAATTTAATAATCTGAATATAAATTCAGTCTATATAAATTAATACATATTAAAATACCTAATTTGACATTATCCTTTTGCACAAAGGCAGTGCCACAATTACAAGGTGTGGCTTACCATAAATCCTGATCTAAACATCTGAAAGTAACAACATGACCCTTTTATGGTGCTGGAGGAAGGAGTGGTGTTCTGCTTAGACAAAGCATAACACCACTCCTTCCTCCAGCAGTCCAGCATTTATTTGAAAAGAGAGTGATGGCAGGTGACTGGGACCAGCCTTGGTACCATCATCAGTCCTCAAACCCTGCACAGGCTCAGAATGGTCTTGAGGAAAATCTTGGAGGTCCTGGTATGTTTTTCTCCCAGACTCAATTTCACTTTTATTTTACTTTACATAAGTAAGGGTTAGGGTTAGCCTTTCCCTTATGGTTCATCAAACAGAATTAAACCCAAGTAAAAGATCTGAACGCCTCAGAGCTCATGCTTTTTGACTCACAATAATGCTCACCAGATTTCATTCTACATAAGTAATGGGAACAACAGGCTGCATGTAAAGTTTTAAATATAATTAACTAAAATAATACTATATATTACACTGGCAAATTAAATGTCATAAAATTGCAAAAATAGAAAAAAGCTCCACAGATTTGTTTTGGTAGAGTTTTGTTTTGACTCAGAAGGGGAAGCTGAGAGAGTTGTTAACAATGACCATGCCATCAAAAAAGTAGCAAGAAGGCAGGTGAAGTTCTTCACATCCTGCGGCTTCAAACTCAGTGATTAGCTTCCTTTGGTAGCAGTGCTAGCTGTTATGGCAGAAAATTGTGTCCTCTTACATTTAATCTTTTATGTATGTTCTTTTACTATTAATCCGCGGAGATCAGCGCGGAAAGAATATCCGCATTTATGTTGCATTCGCTTATTCATACTGAACAAAGGTTTGCAGCATTTCACACGGAAGTGTGAAAAGGCCTTTATCCAGCAATCATGTGTGCTTTCACATAGCGGTCTGGCTTTACCGGAACCAGCAGCGTGCCGCTGCATGTCGGCTATGGCTTTTCACAAACAAATCATTCCGTCTTTCTGTCTCGTGTCTGTCACCAACTTACCAGGGTAAGAGGCGGATAAAATTTGCTCCATACCTTTCATAAAGTGCAGCGAGCCGGCAGATTGGCGCAATACCCCTGTGAAACGAGGCAGCGTGAAAGCTGCTAGTGTTTAAGGAGCTAATTACAAAAGTTGTACTAGTAGTATTTTTAGCTTTTAGCTGGCTATTTGGCCGTCCAGTCAGTGTCTGACACACTATCAGATCTTCTAATGGTCCTGCTGTCCTCCCCAGAGATCAAGGAGACTGATCCATAGGGTGTATAAAAAATGTTGATCCCACAAAAGCTGTGATGCTGTGGCACTAGGACTCTGTCAGAACCAGGAGGCCAGCAGAGGGTGATCGTAGAAAGTGAGCAGCCTGATGAGGAGGTTTAATTTGAATTAAAGCTGCAAGCAGCGTTGGGCGGGCCCTCGCACTTGTAAGCGCGTCCGCGTGTGGCTGTGGCTGTGAATTTGTTACGCGGTTATGACGCCGCATGAAGGTGTTATATGTCACTTCCTGTGTCCCCTATGTGGAGCTACATAGCACTTGCCGCTATGAATATAAATCGGTATTGGTGTGAAGATGTCTGCGGGGTGGGAGAGTTATCAAGCACGTAAAGTTTGTTTCAGATGTGAGCATGTACACTGAACAATAATGTACCCAAACAATAAAATAAATTCCTTTTATATTTCCCTGCCTTGTTGTTTATGTGTACATACAGAGGAAGAATGTGAGAACAGCACACATTTCATCGTTACTGTGTGTTAGAGCATGGGAGAACAGTGGATACTTTTAATACAGCCCACACCCCTAATACTGTGTAACTATAACAAGTAGAGAACAGAAGAAAAAGATGTTCTTTCTTTACAACTGTCTGCATAGCTTATTCATATTGTGTAATGAATGAAAATAAATAGGCCTACTAGGCTCCTCTCTACTTTGACATTTAAGATTAGCTGTGCGTCTGGACAAGATACACGTACCACAGAAAATTCGTGCACGTAGGTGAAACGTGCGGCGGGGGCTGCTTCGTTAAAAGTCACTTCCTGTTGCCAGCAGGTGGCGCTATGACTGTGGGTGAATATCAGCATGTACATGTGTTCAGGGCGGGACTCTCATCCTACATGTAGTTTGGTGCAGATCATCAATCAATCAGTTCTGACATGTTTGCAAATTTTGGTGAGTTTTCGAGTATGTTTAGGCCCTGTGAATGGAGATCATCAATCAATCAGTTCTGACATGTTTGCAAATTTTGGTGAGTTTTTGATTATGTTTAGGCCCTGTGAATGGAGATCATCAATCAATCAGTTCTGACATGTTTGCAAATTTTGGTGAGTTTTCAAGTATGTCCCTGTCAATGGAGCCTACTTTGCAGAAAAAAACAAAACAAAACAAAAAAATCTTAGCAAATTCAATAGGGACCTCGCACGGTCGTGCTCGGGCCTTAAATATATAATCTTAGCAAATTCAATAGGGACCTCACACGGTCGTACTCGGGCCCTAATAATCTTAGCAAATTCAATAGGGACCTCACAAGGTCGTGCTCGGGCCCTAAATATATATATAATCTTAGCAAATTCAATAGGGACCTCGCACGGTCGTGCTCGGGCCCTAAAAATATATAATCTTAGCAAATTCAATAGGGACCTCGCACAGTCATGCTCAGGCCCTAAAAATATAATCTTTACAAATTCAATAGGGACCTCGCACGGTCGTGCTCGGGCCCTAATGATAATGATAAAATGAATTGCCAAAAATAAAAAACGGGCCATGTTTGATTGGTTTTTCATTTTATATTTCTGACACCAATCCACAGAAATGTTACAACTCTTTCATCAAGTTGAAGTTATCACATTATAAAGTATAGTCCTTCCTCCAGCCCTGCTCACTCGCTCTGTTTGGTTTCATTGCAGTGTGTTCTTTAGCACTCAGAGCTCCCTCTGCTGACCATAAGGTGCCACTGTGCACCAGCCTTTTCAAACCCAGTCTCCAGTCTTTGGGTTATGCCCCCTTATTTGTATACACTCATCAATCCTAAATCCCAAATAACCAAATGCCCAATCCTAAATGCTCAAATGCCCAATTCTAAATACTAAGTTTTAGTTTTTGATTGAGACTTTTAGTTTCAAACTTTTAGTTTTAATTCTGACCCAATAATCCCTGCAGATGTGCAGCTCTTGTCAGCTGGAAATGTTTTAATGACCTTCCAAACGGTTGCAATTTTGTTTGTGTTTTTTTCACTGTGCTGGAGTTCTTTTATGAACTTGTGATTGTTTTATCCAGTTTGTTATTACATTTGTAACAAACTGTTAAACACCCACACAAAAAAGCTGTAAAAAACGCACATAACAATAGGCTGAAGGAACCTTTTAGTCCCTTGAAAAGAGATCCGGGGACTAAAACGTTTTGGTCGAAACGTGGCTATTGTTCCTTTGCTCCACAGTCTCTCCTCCCTGTGCTCCTGCACTCCTTCATTTCACCAGCTTCTTTTCATATCTCTGCTGCTACAGAGGCACTGACCCCTGTTACCACTTCCAATACCTAAACTCAACAGGATTTCTGCACTGATCAGAAGTTTTTCTGGAAAACTGGATGGTTCTTTGTGTAACGTAACACATGGCTGTAAACAGGAAGTGGAGATGTTAATGCACCAACATTCTGTTTAGGTATATGAAAATGTGATTATATTCTAGAAGCTTGATAAATTAGTAACAATTTTATTATTATGACTAGAACTATAAAATAGGATTTAATGGAGATCAGTCTTATCTGGCAGATGCTCGAGCCGTTTAATAAGCTCTAGTGTATTAGATTGGAGCATCCTTATCTCCGACTCTCCATGCAATTCATCCCCCTCTGTCACCCAGTAGGAAGCAAAGCTCTTGGGTATGAATGTATACATTTTGCTGCCCTGCAGAAGCTAATTCTGCAATAACTTGTTCCAGTGTAAGTAAATGTCCCTCACATTAAATGAAGTGTTGAAACATGAGTGAAACATAATTCTGCCACACTGTTTCATAGAACATATTTTTAAGGATTGGTGCAATAATATTTCCTGATAATGTTACAACTCCTTTGGCAATAAAGGAGTAATAATTATTACATCTGTTGTACTGTGATGTCTGAAGGCTTTGAGTTATTTTCTATTTTTGTGTGTCCAAACCACATAAACACTAAGACAAAGCAGAACAACTACAGCCTAACCTCCATAGTGCACTATACTGGCAGTCAGTTGCAATAATGCAGTGTACCATTTCAACTCACAGGAAATTATGCAAATGATGGAAACTGTATAAAACTGTGACTTAAAAACCATTATCTACAACCAACCAAAAATCTAAAGTAAATCCAGACTGCACTCAAAGGCATTCACTGATGAACTAGTTCCTAAATAAGATACACTCATTTCACTAGTGGCTTGTCAGATTGGATTTTGGACACTTCATCATCATTTTGCATCATCACTGACAGGTTTAGTGTCACACCATGGTAATTTTCACATCTAGAAAATACCATGAGAGACAGTTAGTCACGGGCACTCAACACTGGATGGGTTTCCATTCCATTCTGCAAAAAACTCCAACCCGGCAGGATTGCAGGTGACCAAAATGCTGCTTGTGAGGTGAGCGAGCCTTTACGAGTTTAGAAGTGCTTGTTCGCTTGTAACCAGAGTGTTAAGTTAATCTAAAAAAATGACATATATAGTCGAGAATAACCCTTTCCAACCTCGTTCACACCAAACTAAATAGCCAGCAGGTGTGATCACACCCTGAAGGGACTCTGTGCTGTTGTCTTTGTGTCTGCTTACTTATAGTCCTGTTTTCCGTGTGTGAAGAGGTCCTGACTGTCTGTCTCTGTGGCGCTGATGTCCAGAGAAGCATCCATCCCTCCGCTGCTTGTTAGTGCCCCCTGCAGGCTGGCACTGTACTGCTGCAGGCGCCGCCACAGCTCATTGTACAGTCGCAACAACTTAGGATACTCTCCTTCAAACGCCTGCTTCAGGAAGGATGAGGCTATATTTAAAAAAAGACATGAGCAGAGGCTGTTAGAAAATGTCATATCATATTACATGTGATTTGAGTTTGTTTATTATACAGCCTGCAGACAATTTCTAATAAAAGCTACAGCCTCACCGGTCACTTTGATAAATGCATTGAAGATATGGTATTGTCCTGAGGCCCGCCTCTTATAGAAGGAAATCACAACATGTAAACAGTCCAGGACAAAACTATTACATGATTACAGTTGATCTTTCACTTGATTAAAACTGGCAGCTAGCCTGCCTCTGTCCAAACCTAAATAACAGTGTTTATTTATGCTAAGCTAGTCTAACCACGCCCTGACTCCACATCTGTACTTACCACACACGAGATTAATATCTTGTCATCTCCTCTCAGAATGAATGACAATAAGCATTTTTCCTAAAATGTTAATTCATACAAACTTTACTGCAATATTGTTGTGGTTTTTCCTTCTTTTTCTTGCTCTCAGTTCTATCAGAGGCCCTGAAATTGCAGGCTTAGGAAATAAGAGCTGCATGATTCCAATCTCTGGTGACGTACTGGTGATGTAATATGCTGCCTATGTTTTTTTAATTAGCAGTGTGTTGCTTTTAGGACTCCTTTTTTCAATTGTTGCCCATATTGTTTTTAACTGGTTAACAACTTGGTAAAAAAAAAAAGCTTTAACAGCACAGACTAAGGGCATTGGGAGGGGAGAAAGCTGGAAACAATTCAGAGGTGGACAGAACGTTTGCTCTCAGAAGATTTGAAGTACATCCCACAGTGATGGAGATATAGAAAGATGAGAAAGAGAGAGACCGGGGTTCTAATCCACTGTGAGACACCATTGTGTCCCTGAGCAAGACTAGTTGCTCTAGAGGCGTGCGACCTTTGACATTTATAGCAATTGTAAGTCGCTTTGGATAAAAGCATCAGCTAATTGTTTGTGATTATAGAACCATTTTTTTTTTTTACAGCTTCTATATTAAGATATAGTAGAATCAGAATCAGAATGAGGTTTATTGCCAGGTACATTTTCGAGGAATTAGCCTTGGTATATTGGTGCCTTGGAACATAAATATATAAATATAAATATAGATAAAGTAAAGAAATCAAAAATGTACAAGTATACAAAATAATACAATAGTACTATAATACTAAATGAAAAAGAAATGCAAAAATATACAGGATATTACACGATATTAACAAGCAGTATGCAAAAATTCACCATAAGCGTAAAAGAATTCGTGCAATGGACAGTTTGTGTGTGTGTTTGAGGGGGGGTGGCGTAAGAGTCAGTGACAGGCCTCCTTAACAAGGCCTGGGTCCCCACGTAAAGAAAGTGTTCTTGTGGTGCGAAGTTTTGGTCCTGATGGACCGCAGCCTCCTGCCAGAGAGGAATGTCTGTAACAGTTTGTGTCCAATCTTTCCTGCTCGCCTCAGAGTCCTGGAGGTGTACAGGTTCTGAAGTGCTGGGAGAGCTTGTCCTGCAGCAGGACCGGGATGATGGTGTTGAAAGCAGAGCTGAAATCCACAAACAGGATCCTGGTGTAGGTTCCTGGGGAGTCCAGGTGCTGGAGGATGAAGTGAAGGGCCACGTTTACTGCATCATCTACAGACCTGTTGGCTCTGTAGGCGAACTGCAGGGGGTCCAGGAGTGGGTCTGTGATGGATTTAAGGTAGGACAACACAAGGCGCTCAAAAGACTTCAAGA
>NW_024041484.1:378498-409311 GCF_014851395.1 Micropterus salmoides
ATTTGAGGCAGCAGGGTGGTGTATGTGGGACTGAGTCAGAATAAACTACAGTGTGTGTGTTCATGGAGATGACAGAACATGTGACCCTGTGCAGCAGTGAGGCTCACTGAAGGGTTTTTGGACAACAGTGGAGCTCAGAGGCTGAAGAGATAATACATACTACTTGTTTGGAGATACATTAATTTAATCAACAATGACAAAGAATGAACCAAAAAGAGGGAGAAGAAAAAAAGGAAACTGAGACAATCAGTGATAGAAAGGCTTATAGAAAACATCCCCCTATATTACTCACATATCAACAAAGCAACCTTCCATATTTATTTTTGTTAAAGAATATCTTCACCACACAGCTTGCGTACACAAACACACACAAAGCATGACAGAAACTGCAGGTTTTTCAGTAAAGTGTGAGTTTATAGCCAAGTCTGAGAGAAAGCAGCCAAATCCGCCTCTCCTGTTCTCATTTTGTTATTCCCTGTAATCAGACAACTCTACTGAAACGCCTCCATATGATCTGTGTGTGTGTGTGTGTGTGTGTGTGTGTGTGTGTGTGAGTGTGAGTGTGAGAGAGAGAGATGTTACTGGCATTTAATTTGTTGTATTTTTCACAACTGACTGTAGAGAGACTGTGGTGAGATGGAGGAAAAGAGAGATGATCAGGGAGGTGAATCAACAATCAGCTCCCATTTGGAATTAATGAGAAGCACTTTGTTCCAAAACGATCAGTTTCTCTCATTGATGCCAGTGTACTGCAATTACTGACTTAACTTTGGGATGCACACTTTCTATGTTTGTTTTCATGTTGGACTTGGCAATAGTAGAAAAGACAATGTTGTCTGACTTCCTGGATGCAAAATCACCAATATGTCTCAGATGTTTTATCACTGCTTGTTAAATTAAATTAATTAAATCAAAGTGGTCATATTCTGCTCATTTTCAGGTTCATAATTTTATTTATGGGTAACACAAGAATAAGTTTACACAGTTTTGTTAGACTGCACATTGCTGCAGCTCTTCTTTTCACTTTGTGTTGAAGGCTCTGTTTTAGCTATGGAGTGATGCATCTCACTTCTATTTGATCTGTGTTTGGAGTTCCACATGCGCAGTACCTAGGCAAGTACCAATCAGATGCACAGTAGAGCGGGTCCTGAAAATCCGTAATCACGGCTCGGTTCAGCTGTACATTATTAATTTATAAGAAACTGGTCTTTTATAGGGTGAGGGAGGCAGCAGGCGGACGTCTTGTCACTGTCAGGACTTGCCACACTAGCCGCTAGATGAGCATTACGACACATGTTACATAATGACAGATTATGGAAGTAAAGGCTGGACTACACTCCAGCTGTTTTCAGTTCAGAGCAGAGTTTTCTGTGGGAGATGGGAACTCTCTTTGGGGTGAACTTTGAGCTTTTTGACTCTGCAAACCTGATACATGCACAAAAAAAGATATCAAGGAAAGGGGAAAAAACAAAAAGCAGAATATGAAAGTGCTGTATATAGTATATCTTAACCGGGAGATTCATGCTGGTATTTCAGGGGGTCAGTGAAGTACGTATAGATTATTTCTCATTAAAATCACACATACTGTAAATTCTCATATAAAAACAGGCATTTAAAATAATGTCTGTATGTCAAACGTAGCAGGGAACACAGTGTGTATAGTCAAGACGTTGTGGTGGCGTTCATACTGAAAACAGGAACTTGATTTCCTCTGCAGCAGCAAACACAATACACAACCTTAACACTATTAGGCTTAGGGAGGGTCACGTGATGGCACCGAACAAGATGGCTGCTTAGGTTGGAGGCTCCAGCACCACGAGTTTACTTTTTGTGTGAAAAACGTGTGAAAAACATTCGCAATTTATCACATTGTTATTTTTCCTCACAAGTTGCTGATTATAGGCTTCTCCCACTACCGGTATGCCAAACCCCCGGAAAAACAAAAATACGTCTCAACAACAGCAAAGCGCCAAGGCTACCGCTAGCTCAAAAGCTTCCCATGCCTCTTCTGTATCACCAGCGCGAGACGACACAGATGAGTCCATCTCCATTGCTAAAATTCACGAGCTTCTCTGGAAACTATCAGAGGACCAAGCCAACCACTTAGTAGACATCCGTAAGGACGTGTCAGAAACGAGAAGAGCAGTCGAGGCAATTGAGGTTAAGCTAGACAACGTGCTAACCTGGAGGACTAGCGTGGAGGCTCGTCTTGATATGCTAGAGGAGGAGGAACACATCTATGGTTTCCCAGAACGTGTTGAAGATAAAGATGCCATATCGTTTTTGAGGGCTACTCACCCCAAAATTCTTCAGGCTGACTTCCAAGGGGGCCTAGATCTGGATTGTGCTCATCGGTCGCTACTACCACCTAAGCCTGGATCCACCCATAGACCTTTCATCGTGCGGTTCTTGAGGTTTCAACAGAAGGAGCGGGTGAGACTTGCTAGAGAAATCGGGGACATCCGCTGGCAGAACCATAAGATAAGCTTCTATCAAGACTTCTCCAAGGCCACACAGGAGCGACAACACTCCTTTCTGGAATGTAAATGTCTGCTTCACTCAGCCAAGATCCCATTTGGCATCAGCTATCCTGCTGTGCTTTCATTCACAACGCCAAACGATATAAATCATCGTTTTGATGATCCTAAGAAGGCCTTGAAATGCATCAAAAACCTTTGAGTGTCCCTGGCCTTGCAGGATGATGAGCCGCCATTTATTTATTATATTTTTTTTGCACCTTGCAGACTGACTCGCGTAAGACAAAGTAATCTTTGTGTCGATCTCCATCCTCCTCTCTGATAGACATTGGACGAACAATTTGGGTTTATAACACTGATAGTTGGAGATGTTTTCCTTCTTTTCTTTAATTTACTCATTGTTTATTTATTTATCTTTTGCTCAGTCTCTGCACTATGCCTTACACAACTACCTGTAACCCATAGCATAGGTCTACCTTTTGATCCTTAGGACTGTTACTATCCCTATTGTTGTTTTATAGGTGCATTCTCTCTTATAATTTGTAGAATGCCAGCAGCCATACCAATGTAAACCCTGCTACTGCTGATTGATCGAAGCTAAGCAAGTTTGGGCTTGGCCAGTACCTGGATGGGAGACCTCCTGGGAAAACTAAGGTGCTGCTGGAAGTGGTGTTGGTGGGCCAGTAGGGGGCAGTCTTCTGTCTGGTCCTAATAATAAGATCCCAGTGCAGTGATATGGACACTGTGCTGTAGGAGCTGCCGTCCTTCGGATGGGACGTTAAACCGAGGTCCTGTCTCATTGTGGTCATTAAAGATCACATGGCACTTGTCGCAAAGAGCATGGGGTTCCCCGGTGCCACGGCAACATTCCCAATCTGGCCATCTAACCATAGTAATTGGCTCAATGTTTCCCTCCCTTTCTGCCTCAAGCTGATGTGTGGTGAACGTTCTGGTGCTAAATGGCTGCCGTGCATCATCCAGGTGGGTGGTTGAGGTCCCCCCCATGTTGAGAAAAATAAGGTTTGCCATGTTGTTTTATGTATAATTACTTTATTATTTTGATCCTAGAAGTGTTGTATTATGACTGTTGTCTCACTGGATAACAGTATTGACTACTGATGTTATTCTTTTAATATAAGGTTTGACCACTAGTATTTTAATTCTTAAAACCTAACTATTATATTCTGTGTAAGCTTTGAATGAACTTGTTCCCTTTCAATGTCTCTACATGAGCAGAGAAGCTGTTCAGGCAGAACATGCAAAACCTAGCATCGCCTGACTGTGAACATGCAAATAGGCCCACGCTACGCATGCAAAACCTAGCTAAAAGGAAGATAAGAAGAGGTAATATGAATTTAAGACCAGAGAAGATGATGTAATGTTTGCTTAGCGCTCAGGTAATGTAGCTAAAGTCTACAGAAGGATCGATAGTATACAAAATAGCAGTAAGACACCTGCTGCAAGTCACGTGCGCCAAGAATGAGATCATGGTACATTGTGAATGATGCAAACTGTAAGAAACCAGCTTTTGTAAGAGACATGGCATTGCATACTCATGTTTGATGTGCTGAATCATGTTATTCCTTTATTAATTCTTTTAAAAATACAATTGTAAGTGTTTAAGTTTTAATGGTGTCAAATTATGCCTGTATAACTTTTAAAAAAAACGGTGAGACTGAAGTTGAAACATAATGGTAAATTTCTAGTCCAGTAATGTTAAAAATATGAAGAAGGATAGATTATAATGATAATTATGTTCAGCTAAAAGTGGTAACTTTGACATTAGGGAAAGGGTTAAATTGGTAAAACAGTACATGTAAACGGGCCACAAGATGGCAGCAGAGGATAAAAAATTCACCATTGGTAAGGAAGTGGTCAGCGAACACTATAGGCGGAGACCAGGTGCCCACCTGGAAGGTGGAGTTTAAGGTGAATATAAGGCGATCTTCGCTGACCACCACATCAGTTCCATCCTGAGACCTGCAGGGATGTTACTCGGGTTTACCTGTCCTTTATTGGAATAAACTCTTTAGCACCGACTCTTGACCGTCTCCAGTGAAGTTTTTGACTACGAAGTTATTGACATAAGAAGAAAGTTAATAGAGTATTATTTACTGAGTTTAATAAGTTGGTTAGGGTAGGGACCAGGCCTTCAACTGGCCCGGCCTGGCCTTATTTTCAACCCAACACCCACTTCACTGTGAAGCACTTTGAGTATCTATGACAGGGGTCACTAATAGGTGGACCGCGGTCCGGATCCGGATCCGGCTGTCCTCTCCGGACCGCCAACCTACAGCCAATTTATTATTGAGACACTAAATCGAGATTCACCAGAGACGTTTTGGAAACACACATGAATTGAGGAGATGAAAGGGAAAAGAGATTTCACATGGCTTTTAATCAAGAATGTACAGATTCTTACATGTACACGGACAGGACAAACTAGAGATCACGTTTCTCACTGAACAAGAGAAAGTAGGAGTGGTAGCTCTGTAAAAGGGAATGAAAGAGAAGAGGCGGCCTTACAGCTATTGATTTTTTATGATGTGTTGAGTGTTTATTACAGAATTGGTTAAGACTACACTTCATCACTTCAAGCTACACTTTTTATTTCATTTTTTTCAAAAAAAATTAGGCACTTTATTTTACTTTTTTTTAGTTTACTTAAATTTAGAATTTATCATTAGAGTAGTTATTATTTATTATCCCTCCAGTTTGATGTGAAAACTGACTGAAATATTATTTGATTTGACAGTCTTCACTAAAAACATATGTTGATACAACTATACGTTATGGTACTGAATGATAACGCAAGTTAGTCGTTATGATGTTCCGGACCTTTGCTTCGGGAAATTTTCAGGGACCAACATCTTGCGTCTAAGGCGTTATGCTCGTGGGCATCTGACATAGGCATGGTCAACATCTGGCGTTTGTTAACCTCTTTGAAAGACTTTACATTTTACTCAGGGAGACATAAATCCTTTTCGAGGATAGATTTCATCTTTGCCTCAAAAGATTTATTTCAAAACATTCAGAATGCGCATTACATTCCGGTTACCTGGTCTGATCACAAACCAATACATTGTTCAGTCACTGTTCGTCCGTCTTCCACTAAAGCCCCCAGATGCCGTTAGAATTCTTCCTTATTACAAGATGAAATTTTCAAAGCTCAGTTTGAAGCTAATTTTAGGGAATTTCTGGAATTCAGTGTCGGCTCTGTTTCCGATCCGAGGATACTTTGGGAGGCAGTGAAAGGCTTTATAAGGAGTAACACCACTTTGTACGCTTCAACATGAAACAAAGAACGTGCAGCCAAATTGGAAGCTTTGGAATTAAAATACGTGTGTTTTTGGGAGTGTACCCCAGTGGCAAAAGTTTGGAAGATGGTTGCCTTTAACCTTTCTTGTTGTTTGAGATTAGATTGCCCTGCTCGCCTGCTACACTCATTTTGAATGATTTGTCAAGGCTGGGTTTGACACTGGATGAGAGAAGAGCATTGTTGGCTGGACTTCCTGCGGCAGAAAAATTAGTTGCCACACGTTGGAAACCTCCGCATTCTCTCTCTCTCTTCGAGTTTGGGTCTTAATATTTGGATATTGCCTATTTAGAGTTGTCTACAGCTAGAGTCCACGGAGCGAAAGAGTCAGCAATAGAGGCTTGGCATTCACTCTTAACTATCCTCCGTGGGTTTCAGATTTAATATGTGACTGAGATTTGGAGTCCTGGATCCAGGGAGTGGGTGGGTATTTTTTGTTTTTCTTTCCTTGTTTTTCTTAATTTCATTTTTTCATTATAACTATTATGGTTATTATTATTTAATATTTTTAATTTAGTTGTCTATTACATGTATCTGTATATGTCTGTGTGTGTATATATATCTTTACGCTCTATTTTTGTAAAGTACATATACCTGTCTTTTTCTCCTTAAAACAAAATAAAAACTTGATCATAAAAAAACACTAAGGCTTAGGCCTATTCGACAATACTTTAGCTCAAGTGAACGTGGACACACGTTTTACTGACGTCAGTTAGCAATGCATCATTACTGAACTATGCCAAAGATCTGAAGAACTCCCAGGAAAAAATTGCAACAAGAGCAACGTGGAACAACAGAGACAGACACCAAACAGCCCTCTTTCTGCTACGAGGAAGTGATGTGTGTGTCCGTCCTCACCACTTCCTCGATTTCAGCATCATTCTCATTGAAAAAGAAGGTGAATAAATGAATTGGTTTACTGTTAGTGTATCTGTGACAGAGATGGGTGTGTGTGTGTGATGAGCCAATGTATATTAACCCCCCATGGTAGTGATAGCAGATCGCTACATGTACAGCGACACTTAAAACCTACTGTATATTGTTGATGTCTGCAGCATAGTGTATGTTTTTAGCCATTCAGCCGTTTCTATTCTCTGCTACTGTATGACTTTTTAAAAAGTCATTTGAGATCAATAATCTGTCAACATCCTGACAAATTTGATTTTATAATTTTGTCCAAGTTAGAATTATTATGGCGTTCTGATGCAGTTGCAAGCAATGACATAATACAAAGCACTGATTCAATATGAGGCTGCTGAGTGCTCTGATAGCTCCATGAACAACAGGCTGAATCCCTGCTGTTAACTGAGTTCTTTTTACAGCCTGAAGATTATGGCTCCCCACATGATGCCTCCCACTAGTTGTTTGTGCTGCTGGTGGTGCAGCAGCTATGTACTGTCTGTATGAGAAAAACCTAACAGATTTACACTTGTTGAGTAATTCACCTTTGCTTTGAATTAGCATTGACATGGGCAACAATAAGCAACTGTAGTCGTAGCGGAGACTAAGGGGAAGGAAAAGAACCAGCCTTACCGTCAGTTGCTCTGTGGAACTCCTCACTAAGTGTGTTGGTTACATCATTCCAGAAGGTGTAGAGGATATCAGGCTGACCGTCCTGTCATCAGGTACACAGAGAAGAAACACACTGCCCAAAATTGTAAATGCTCCGTATTTGTATAGCACCTTTCTACATCTGCATTCACTCACATTCACACACTGGTGGATTAGCCACCAGGGGCCAGTCGGGGGTTCAGTATCTTGCCCAAGGACATTTCAACATGCCTGGAGGAGCCGGGGATTGAACCGCCGACCTTCCGATTAATAGGCAACCTGCTCCACCTCCAGAGCCACAGGAGGCAACTTGACTGACACTGGTCACTCTTACCATCTTTTTCCTACTCAGTAATTGCTGCTGTCTGATTGCCCTTATACATTTTTTTAAATGACATTATCATGAAGTTGTGCTGATGTTGATCCTGTAAACAAACATTCACTTTTCTTTTATATTCTTACACTTCTGAACATCTTGGAAATAATCTTTTTTGTACCCATACTTGTACCTTCCAACCTGATGAGACCGTTTACCCTTCTGTTGGCTACACACACCTGTTACTACTGCTTGAGAATACTCATAATCCAACACTACCAGAGACTTGAGACTGGCTGAAGACTTGAGGCCGATCTCAACATCTGAATGCACTACAGAGATTTGAATGAAGAAATGAGCAGTTAAGATGGAGCCATAGGGAGAGAAACCCAACATTTTGCTGTTTTTGTTAGAAACCAAACTGAAATATCACGTGAACACACACTCCAAAGTTCAACACACTAATCCTCCTTTAGAGGAGCCTGTTGCAGGTCTGCTTTCCAGCTGGCTTCTCATATCCTCCACTTTCTGCAACTTCAATTTTTTCCTCTGTTTTTCTTTAACAGACCAACTACATGTGCACCAGCAAGATCTCCAGCAGCATTTAGACTTATAGGGGCTTAACAAATCAGAGATGTAGGCAAGAGCCTGATCACTCTAGATCTAAAATCCAGCATCATCTGAAAATCAATTCTAAAAATGACAGGACAGCAGAGCCTGTGAGCAGTATTAATACCCTGGCAGCAAGGGAAGGTATTCCCCCTGCTGAGAGCTGAATGAGGGGAGTTACAATAGTCATTTCACTGGCTTTCAAGTTCGTTTTTCTCTCCTATTACAATGAGTGGGTGGTGAGTTAATCACGTGAAGAAACCATGATTTAGGAGAGGATAAAACAAGTGATCCCAGGACTTAGGAAATAAAGTGCAAGACAGAGTACTAACCAGTGTAACTAGCACTTTTATAGCCCTGGGGATGTAGTACAAACCTTCACATTCAGAAATGGCAGCCATTTCTGAATGTGAAGGTTTGTGTGTTCACGGTCCACTACACAACCGATTACAAAATATTATCTTCCTCATAATGAGTTACAGCTCATTTGTCGCAATCCACATCTCAGGTATCTGAATGCTTCTCTTCATCTCCTTCTCCTCCTTTATAATTATAGTTATTTTGATGCAGCTACTCTAACATGTAGCTGCTGACAGCAGGATGATGTGTCTCTGCAGACACATGGAACAGTGAAGAGTCGTAGTGCAGCTGCACTGCTGAGGAGCCTTGCATTTAGACATGTCATTAGGTCTCCAACTCACACCTCCATCACAGGGTAATTGGTGAGAGCTTTGTTTCCATAGTAACAGTCTCCCACTCTGATTTGTACATCTAGGTTTCTGTGGAGGTACGAGAGTGAGATGCTGATGATGGTCATGATGGGTTAATGCCATGATTACTATTGATACAGCTACTAGCATTTAAGTGACCAGGCCCCGGGTGCTGGTGGCCTGCTGTTTTTGTTTCTTTCTTGCCCTCGTCATTCTTCTCGTTCTTGCTTGCTTTTAGCAATTGAACCGCCTTCCCATTCACAAACAATTATAACATTTAACAAAATTGTAAAACTTATTTACGTTCTGTTCACCCTAAATGTGAGGTCTCATTTGGATCCACAGTCCTCATTGTGTGAAAAAAGAATTATAATAACGCCAAAAATGTCATACTTAAAATACCATGACTTGGAAAGTATTTTCTTTTGTCTTCTTAAAAGAGCACCGCTGATTAAGCACCACTATCCAATACTGTCAGACTAATGGCTCACCATTTATAAAAAACTCAAAAGGATGAAAATCGATGCAGCACAACCAGGGGTATCCTCTTTTCTATTCCACGCATTCTTCTTCCATGTCAAAACCTGGCCTACATTACCCATACTGCAACTCAACTGCCAACTGTTCAGACAGAGATTTGGGTGTGTTATGCTAGTACTAGCTAATGTAGCCTGTAGCCTTTTAACTCCACAACATATTTCTTTCATTTTGAAACTTTTAGTCTTCAGGCCTAGCCGACTCTAACTCAAGTAGGGCTTACACCTTCTGGTCGGTCCATTAGTTGGGTTGATTTGCTCCATATGGACCAATTTCTGATTGGTCGGACAATCGCTGGTCCGTATCTTCTAAATGCAGGACTGGAATCCTAACTGTAAAAAGACAGCGACTGGCCCAGGGCCACAGATCTTCGACTGTTCTGCAATTGTTTGTTTTTTGTAAGTTTTTTGTAATTTCAAATTTGTTACAAATGTTACAAATTTGCACCAATTGCAAGTACAATAGTAACTAAGAGGAGTCCTGTATTCTTATCTGCTGCTAATCTAGTATCTTAGTTTAAGTTGTGCTGACATGGTCTATATTCCTAAACAAAATTGTGTTTCATCAAATTAAAACACAAATTTTAATTTTAAATTAGTTAATAAATAACTAATTTACACACAGAAAACCTGAGGCCAGATAGTATTATTCCTGCCTGGTGTTCTCAAATAATGAAACTGTATTTTCTGCTGTGAAATCTGTACTAAATGGGGACTTGGAGGCCAGAGCGTGCAAGAACGGGTGTGGATGTTTTATATTGATTGTGAGAAGAATGAAAATTAATTCATACTAAAATTGTTGGGTTTCTGCTCTATATGAAAAGTGTCATGAGATGTTGTGATTGTGATTTGGCGCTATATAAATAAAATTGAATTGAAATAAAACTACATGGTCAGACTGGCCTGATATCAGCAATAATTATTACTATTATGCCAAAACTAGAGCAATGGTGTCCGCCCACCTTGATGATCTCATCAATGAAGCACACATGAGTGACAGGGTCTCTCTTCTTCATTAGGACCTTCTGTAGATGTTGCACCTGGAAAATATCCAGCAAAGAAAACTTCATATTAGTTCATCACAGCCTGTGACTGCCTCGACTTTTGTTTTTAATGTGCTGTTCAACACTGTGACTGCTGTGCAGTCAGTAGCTACGTACCTGTCTACATGCTGCACATATCTGGTCCATCAGTTTCTCCAGGTTGGTCCAGAGAGCAGCACGGAAAGCTGCGGTGTTGCCGGGTGTCGGCAGCACTGCTCTGCCTGGTGCACCTGGGGGCCAAATACACAAAGTGCTTGTTTTTGATATGATATGAAACCAGTGCCATCATCCCAATATTTCCCAACCAAAGAGCTGATAGAGAAAAGCATTTATGACTGTTCATACAAATGCAGGAGCCAATAAGAGGAGTTTTTATGAAATGCCTATTTTAAGTAGAGCCTGAACGATATGGGATTTTTAAGACCATACAGATTACAGTATGTGAGAATCTTTAAAACCCGATATATCTTTTCAGAAATGCAAAAAATAAACACGTGTGTTATGTTATAACATCACAGAATGCTGAACAATCTGTACAACAAAATATTTTAAAGTTTTAATAAATAAGACTCAAATGTTTACAGCTACAAAATAGATTTAAAGATCCATTGTCCTACTACTAATGAACATTAAAGGAAATGGTGTATGTAGCTTATTTTGTGGGCCTGCTAAACCGAAACTATAAATAAAAGATACTAATATACTACAACTAGTATACCAATTATAACAATAATACCATATATAGTACTCATGTCATTACAATTATTTTATTACATTATAATGATTAACAGAATTAATATTTAAGTCATGTATTTCAGGTGATGAAGGACAAACTCACTAGTAACCCAGCTGACCTTCATACTGCGGTCAGCTGATTGTTTTGTTCTGTGGTGCAGCAGTGTTATTAACAGAGGAGCTGCAGCGCACCCTCTGGTGGGCAAACTATGCAACACTCGTGACATGAGTGAAGGATCTGTCTCTCCGTTTCATTAATCGGCTGTTGTAAATGCCGATACCGATTTATCTGCAATTATCTCATATCAGCCAATAATATTGGTTGGGCTTTCATTTTAATATGTTCTGAAGACATGATATTAAAGAATTAATTAAATTAAAGAAAGTCTATATAAAATTTTTCTTGTTGTCATCAAATCCAAGAACAAAACCAATGCCGTCTTGCACTTTATTTTCTCGTAATACAAAATTCTCACAAAATATAGTTTCATTTTAAAAAAGCCATAGTTCCATCATACCTGATGGAACAGCCATCGGGGGCAATTTGGGGTTCAGTATCTGGCCCTAGGACACTTTGACATGCAGACTGGCGGAGCCGGGGGATTAGACCCGGCAACCTTCTGATTAACGGGCAGCCCTCTCTACCTCCTGATCCACAGCCACCCGCAGCAACAGCTGCTTATTGCAGTTTTATCAAACAAACAGAAGGAAATAGAGCATTTCTTGGGGACTATTTACAGTGGCGGATGAATCCACACGTGGTGCTCTAGTGAGTATTTTGGGCAGCAGGATGGTGTATGTGGGACTGAGTAAATAAACTACAGTAATAAACTACAGTGTATGTGCTCATGGAGATGAAGGAACATGTGACCCAGTGTATGTCTCAGAGGAAGAAGATATATCAGTCTGTGGAGGACACACAGTACCTGTTAGGAGATACATTCCCTGTTGGTTTCGGTCTTTTTATGATTTGGTGACAGTAAAAGAAATATAGACAATCACTGGACTATCAAGATTTTTGAAGTGAAACAATCCTAAAAAGCCTGAAAATGCCAGAGGAAGAATCCTTAGCCTAATCAGTGCTAGTTATATGAAAGTACTGGGTGAATTAATTAGAAAGATTATGTGGTCTCTACCTTGGAGCCATGAAAATAACGTCCTCCAGACAGAATTGACTATTCTCTGTGGCCATGGTATAATAAGCTATTTTGGATCAAGCCAACTCATGAACTAGGTCACATCATAAAATGCCATTGTCTTTCATCTTTTAGAAATGAGGACAATGTATCCAGTGTGTGAGTGTCTCCATGTGTGTATAAGAAACTTCTTTCTGAACCACATCTTCCTTGGGTCTTACCTCTGGGGTTGGTTGGCTGTGTCAGGCCCTTGATATCTAGAGCACTAGTGATGTTGTCCTGTATGGTGGTCCTGTAACCAACCACTACGGAGCTGATGGTCCCTCTTAGACTGCCCAGGTTATAGAAGACCTGCAGGGCTGTGCCAACCTGGGTGGGATTCTGACCAACAAAGCAGAGAGGAAGACAGGGAGAGATAAGTGAAGTCATCCATGGTGCTGTTTTTAACTGAATGAAATTAACTCAGTATGCCAGCGAGTACAGAGGTGACAGCAGCAGCTAAAAATACACCTTAAATTGATTTAATGAGAGAGAGCTGTGAAAATGTTGCAGGGCAAAGTCAAGACAAGAAAAACTGAGGTCAGAGAAAAGAAAAGAAAAGAGGAAGGAGAAGAGGTCAAACACATAAATAGCTCCACTGCACTGACTCAGTTAAGTTTATTTATGTATTCTTTAATTAACAGGTTGACAGAAAATGTCAAATGACAATTTTTTTGATAACCGCTTATATCACTTGAGTCATTTTTCTAGCTAGTTTCATCTTCTGTAGTGTGTGTGAATAATTTTCTGCTCTACTTTTATATAATTGCAAATTAAATATCTTTGGGGTTTTGGTCAGAATTAAAGAAACAATTTGACTACATCACCCTGGGACATTTTTTGCAATACTTTCAGATAACTTCTGATTTAAATAATCATTAATTCCATACCTATTGTTGTTCCACACAGTTAAACAGTGGGTGGTGCAGGAATTACACATTAGTCTCTTTTCAACTGGATTTTGACAAATCTTGGGAGAATGACGTGTCTCACTGATGTATTCCATCACTCAAATGTTTACTCTCAAATCACAGGTAAAGACAAGGTAAGCAGACTGGGTCACCTGATTTACACAGTTACTTGTGTTATTTTATTTTTAGTCCGCTCATTTGACTTCATTCATTGAGGTCTGAGAAAGTTTAAGAAGAATTTTCTTTTATGGAAACATATTTCCAGCAGTGGGAAAAAAAGGCAATCTTGTCATCGCCACAAAGTTGCCAGGCAACAAGCAGAGATGCTGCACATAAGCATTAGTTAGGTGGGTAATTAAGAAAATTGTTACTGCACATAATTCTCTGTACAACAAATGATCATTTTAATATTCTGTCTGTGTAAGGATGAAACTATTCAAATCTAACATGTTAATCAGTGAGCATTAGAGGTGTTATTAGGTGTATTTTTTTTTATTCTGGACAGAACCAGGCAAGGTGTTTTCCCCTGGTGCCCGGGAGTTTCCCCATTAGATCTCTAAGATCTTCTGATCAGGGTCTGCTGCGCCCAGTGCTTGATCCGGGATGTTGATGGGGCAGGTCTCTGTAATGATGTGGGCACAACAGTCTCTGATCTCCGTTGCCTGGCCAACATGAGTCCCATTTTGTCCAGACCACACCTTTAGGAGCAGCCTTAAGTCCAAGCTGGGCCAACGTGGCTCCTATCCCCGCTCTTTTTCTTCTGTGAGCAATCACCGCACCCGCCATGGTACCTGGTCTGGTTGATCTGGCTAGTGGATAGTCTAAGGTCCGCTGCTCTTTAATCCAAAACACTGTCTTCCCTTTCCAGTGACTATATTTCTGTGATAGGTTCACATGCTACGGCAATAAAGCTGGAAAAAACTGATGAAAAACAAAAAGGTAGCGAAGTTTGAAGGAGTTACCGGCCGCATCTACATGCGTTACCAATTGCCTTAGCAATGTCTACATTCCAACCCTCACCTGTGGTCATAAACTGTGGGTAGTGACCAAAACAATGAGACTGCAGATCCAAGTGGCTGAAATGAGTTTCCACCATAGGGTGGCTGGGCTCAACCTTGGGCTGAATTCAGAACAAATCTGGCGTTATAGTGATTAACTGCAGGTTTGTGAAGCGGTGTGTAGGCCTGTTCATTTGTGCTTTAGAATTTAGCTATTTCCAGGAAAAACGCCTAAAATAACATACCCAAAATAAATCAGTAATAACTCCTCAACCATTAGGCCTAGATGCATAATTCTGGTTTCCTTTGAAAGGTCAGAAGGTAAGGAATTACAGACTACGTGGATATGAAATACAGAAAAAATATGATATTTTCATCCTCGCCTAGAAAAAGAAGCTATATTTTAATGCAATAAACCATCAAAACCATCATAAGGTAGATTATAACGCACCTGAATATCTTCTAATACACCTGGAATACAACTGTAAATTTGATGAAAAGAAACTAATATACAACAGTTATTACACAATCTTTCAAAAATATACCAGACGAAGTTCCATGTTTTGGCCATATTTACTGTTTATATGCTCGCTTTTATTGGGAGTTATCTTCAAAACATTATTTCTCTCCATACAACCACATTCCAAATAACATAAAGCTTCCAAAACATTGAAGCATTCATAAAAATAGTCAATATATATGACCAAAAGCCCTCCCATAAAATATAAAGACTGCCTCCGCCAAAGCAAACTCTTCTTCTCTACATCAATCTGACGACAGAAACGAAACTTAAGGTGTTTCTCAAAACCAAGAATGCAAAGAACGGACTTGTGTTCTTGGGAGAACATTCTTGCTAGTCGTTCTTGGAAGAATGAACTTGCAATGTCACAAGCACACAAAACGCTGCTGACGGTTTGAGACAATGCGTTCTTGCTGGTATTGGGGGTAATACCCCCAGCACAGAGGCCGCCTGCATTTCTCTTAATCGGTCTAATTATTATAACAGCCAGGTTTTATCCCCCAAAACAAAAAGCTCTGTAGCTCTGTGTTAACTGTAGGTTTTAACTTAACAAGATTTATTTGCTCATACATAAAAAATTATATAAATAAAAGCAAATAAAAGGCAAATACTGTGACCACAACTCTACTGTACACTAACAGTGTAATGTCTAATATAACAATATTAATAATAATAATAGTAATAAAGAAAAGACAGTCCCCTTTCTTTCTATTTGTTTAATTTTTCTGTTTTTGGACGGAAAACAACTAGAACAGCAAAAATCGATTACATCCCCCATATCGGGCAAGTCCGTTTCATGACATTTCAAGCTAACTGTGGAGCACTGTGGCCACCGCACCGTGACTGTTCTGAATTCCCATATTCTGCCAGCAGGTGGCATTGTTGCATAATACTACATAATATGGTCTGGAAATTCAGTCAGGCAGTGAGTAAGGTAACTCAGGGGTCCTTTACATGTGCTGCTGCACAATTGTTCATCTAAGCATGTGTGTGAATGCCCAAATGTAAGTTGGCTACGCGTTATATTATTGTTGCCTGAAACTATCATAACTGCGTATCATGTTATGATAGTTTGTTGATTCAGGTTTGATTGTGGACCATTTATCATTGTATAAATGATTATAATGTCACAATGTTAATGCTAATGCTAAACTGCTAATGGTAGCCTAGATATAGTGATATCTTTATGTCAATGTTATTACTCAAGCACATAGATGCTAATATCTTTAAGTTGATAATATGTTATGGCTAGATATTTAAACTCAGTTCTTTATTGATTTATAATTCCAGAGATCATATGACTGTTGAAGTTTAAGTCACTGTGTACCTAAGGCATTAAAGACAAAGGAAGCCAAAGTCCCTGTTCCCGTGTCACTCTCTGATTGGAGATCTATTACAGATGAAGAAACAATCTAAACTATAAGTTTGAGTAGACGCCCCTACCAAGGTTTGTTCTTTAATACTGGTCCTTCGAGCCAGATCTCTTCACCTGCAGTGGTTACAGTATGGCAGAACAGGGAGCAACAGCAGCCCTAAAGACAACAGTAGGTCAGAGACAGAGTAGACACCTTCCTCAACTGTACGATTATCAGGTGACCCTGCCACAATCATTGACAATGTCTAAACCTCTTAGTGCTAGCAGCCCGGAGTTGCGATCGTGTAGTAGGCAACAGAGGCCCTCTAAAACACATGACCAGCTTCATACGATGATCGGGCATCCAGGAGGTCTGATACAATGTCAGAGTGATGAGGTAGAGAAATTGGAATCAGCTACTCTCTAATCAGCTAAATACCACTCTGAGGCTTGGACATCCCTTGTCAGTGGGAAAACAAGATGGCAGTGCAGTTGTATCTGACGAGGACATTAACCTAACGAGTGGTTTTCTTCAGTACAAAATGCCAGGTTCTGCAATCTCCCCCAAAGCTCACAAATGCACAGCACAGCACCAATGTCTATTCACGACACTACATCGTTGCCTATCATCAGGAATGCCGCAAGCAATACATCGGTACAGCCGTCTACATCAACACTGAGGCATCTTGCACCAACACAGTTTCTTGTCCAGCCGCCAACGATGTCATCTACATTACTTTACATCGACATTTTTTCTGCTCTGTCAGTTAACCCTAGCACGACACAGCCAACTCTGTCTCAAGCATACAGAACTAGGTACACATGTCCAAGTAGCTATCAACAGATGCTTAAGCATGCAAACCCAATCTGTGCCTGTACCGTCAGGAGCACCACCTACCTACCCCTTTGCAGTGACAGCTGGACAGGACCCAAATCAGCCATTGGGAATGGCAGCAGCTCATCCTCCGAACTAGCTGGCCTTCAGTCTGTTCATGCCAGTGTATTCGACCACACCAGGAACTTGTCCTGTTGTAGCTTCTCAGCACCAGCCAACCCAGGTGCATCAGCTAGCATCCACGGGATTGCCACGATTACATCAAACCCTACCTATGACTGCAGCTCAGTCTTGTTACTTCCATCCCTCAGCTACACCAGTTCCTCAGCCCCAACCAGTGCAGACAATTTACCAGCCAGGCTATCCTCCATATGATCCATTAGCTTCCCATTGAGCTGTTTCAGCTCACACAGCCCCTCAGGCATTCTCAGTTGTGCCTCCATGCCCTACTCAGCCAGTCCCAGTGCCAGCCCTTCCCAAGTTGGTGCATGATAGTGACAAGGAATTCACTGACCTGAAGATGGCGCTAGACTATTTGTTGACTCCACACACTGAACTGTCTGAACATTATAAGTATCGAGTCCTTATGGAACACCTGGTATTAAAAGAGGCATGCCTTATCGCTCAGGCTTGTCGTCACCAGCCTCAGCCATATTCAGCTGCTATTCAAGCATTACAGCGACAATATGGACAACCTCACCAGCAGCTGAACTCCCCTGACATCAAGGCAGGAGATTCCAAGGCGTTCCAGAGCTTTGCCCTCCGAGTTGACCTTCTACTACCTGAGTAATAACAGACAGGAAAAGGGGGCAAACCCTTTAATGAGCTCAAGTCAAAGAGCCAACCACCTGTGACAATCTATCACGGAAGGGATACCCCTGCGGCAGAGACGGTGTTACAATCACAGTCCATCCCATCCAATCCAAAATCAAAGAAACAGCAAAACTCTGTCTTTACTGTAAAGGTACTGACCACTATCTTTCACAGTGCCCGATCATCATCACCCAGACAACTGATTAGATAGAGACATGGATAGCAGAGGGAAAGAGATGTCGTAAGTGTGGTTGCACCAATCATGGACCTGATACTTGTACACTCAAAAAGGCTTGTAGTGAATGTCAAGAACTCCATCTACGAATCTTGCACGTCATTGCTAAGCCAAGTCCAGGGGTGTACCTCATTACTCCACTTGAGAGGACCGCCCTCTCCCTTACAAAACACGGTGTAGGAGTTCATCTGAAGGTTGTTCCTGTAATAATAAGGAATGGTAACAAGTCTCTATACCTATGCCATACTCGATGATGGCGCTGAGCTTACCATCATACTTGCTGAAGCAACTCATCAACTTGGCCTGGTAGGTCAGGCCGAGTCTATGGCACCGCGGACGATCCATCATGATGTTGCTCACCTCAATGGTGCCTCGGTTGACTTCTATGTATCATTCACCTTACATCCAGAAAAAAGGCACTTCATCCGCAATGCCTTTACAGCCAGCCAGCTTGTTCTTGCAGATCAGTCCTATCAAATGCCCCTTTGCAGAAGCGCTACCGCCATCTTAGGGGGATACCAATCCAGCCCTTTGATAAGTTTCAGCTGCTTCTCCTCATTGGATCAGACAACACTCATCTGATCGTGGCGAAGGAACCAGTTCGCATTAACCCTAATAGTGGGCCAGCAGCAGTTGGCTGGACACTTCAAGGACCAGATAGCCTTACTCCACATCAGGTCTCCACCAACCACTACATCATTTCTATCAGATCGAACACAGATGATATCTATCAACATATGGAGCGCCTTTGGCAGGTTGATGTTCTGCCATTCAGGAGTGAGAAGCTGGTAACTGCTCCCATCAAGATCAGGACGCTATCAGTCTTCTGGAGGCGGGCGCTATGCGAGTGAAGGTTGGAGGCACAATGAGGTATGCACACCCTTACCCCGCATCAAGCGAGCCCTTTTACTGAAAACAACAGTTGAAATGGTGATGTCAACTCTTCGGAGTACAGAAAGTTAACGTTAAAGTTATGTTCCTTTTAAGGCCAACCTCTATGAGGAGCAGATACAGAAACTACTTGATGTGGTGCATCAGAAAGATCAGTATTGAGGAAGCAGCAAAGACATGCGAGTCGTGGTTCATTCCTCACTACCTTGTCGAACATAATGGGAAACATCGGCTGGTGTTTAATTGCTCATTCTCCTACCAAGGGCTCTCCATCAATGACCAGCTGCTGCCGGGTCCAACGCTTGGGCTATCTCTCCATGGTGTCCTTTGACGATTTCGACAATATGCTGTGGTGGTGAGCGGAGACATAAAGGCAGTGTTCACCAGGTATGCCCTTTACCGAGGACCAAGCCCTTGTGAGATTTGTTTGGAGGCACCTGAGAAGAGACGAACCACCAGTTTTCTACCAGTGGCAGGTCCTGCCATTTGGGACTACTAGCAGCCCCTGCTGTGCAACTTTTGCATTGCAAAAACATGTGCGGGACCACATAAATGGAAATGATGACAGGAGTCATTTTATGTAGACAACTGCCTTCAGGGCCTTCCAACCATGTCCTTTGTAGATAAGTTGTGCACCCTCTTATCAGAGGGGGGTTTCGAGATAAGACAGCGTGGACCAAATGGGAAAGTCACTGTGTACCTAAGTCATAAAAGTCCCAAAATCCCTGCTCCCGTGTCACTCTCTGATCGGAAATCTATTGCAGATGAAGAAACTATCCTAAGTTTGAGTAGACTCAACCACAGTTTGTTCTTTAATAGTGACTTTGGGTTAGAACTGCAGCTATTGATTATTCTGCTTATTATTTTATCGAGTAATCGGATAAAAAATAATTTTGCTTGGTGCCCTGGTACCGGGATCAGATGTGTAACTCATATCACTGTAACGTTACAACTCAAACAACTTACAAGTCACAGAACAATAACAACAAACGCACGGTTATACATTTAAAACTAAGAATTGTGCCTTACCTTTTCTAGCCTTTATTTCTCTTCCTCCATTTTGCAATCGGTGCCATCAAGTCACATCATCTTTACTTGACTAAGTGCATTGTGCGACAGTAATAATCTTCCGTGCAAGACGTTACATAGATTAAATAAAACATTGATGCAAAGAATTTGCCTTTTTAGTTATCGAGTTAATCCAAGTTTTTTTTCGATGAATCGTTTGGGTTGCGTTTCTCAAAAAGTTGACTCTGTTTTAACTTTTCCAGCATTTCCCTCCGCCACAGCCTATACCGACTAGCCCCATTCAAAATGAATGGGAGAACCTGCATTGGTCTGAATTCCGTGGAGAATGCTCGGACATCCAGAGGGAGCTGTGGGGGTTTGGACATTGGATGAGGATGGCTCCTAAGCGCCTTCCTTTGGAATTTTGGGAGGAGACCCCTGATTAGAGCCAGAACTGGCTAGAGGGATTATAGATCCTATCTGGTCTGAGAGTGCCTCTGGATCTCCCAGGAGCTGGACAGGTGGAGGTCTGGAATAGCGTAGCCTACTGCCACCACAGCCTAATCCCAGAAGAAAATGGATGAATTAACTTTTCTTGGCATGACTGGGCTTCTACACTATTTCATGTAGGTTGTAGCCTCATTCACTCAGGAAACCTTTCTGAGGAAATTGCGTTTAAAGACGTGCAGATGACCTATCTTTGTGTCTGATTTATACACTGGAAAAACATGGCAGTGCTCAAAAATTTTCCATTTCTGCTAAACTATACAACAAAATTTGTTTCATAATAGATTTGAGGCAAATAGCCAATGCTTTAATTTAGGTCACCAATGCCAGCTTTATATAGTTGCTCATTTAAAGGGAGTCTGAGCGGGTCACATTGTCTCTCCCTGAAGTTATAGATTGGTGCAACTTTTACCAATGGGCTTAACTGACTATTCATGTGTGTGTGTGTGTGTGTGTGTGGTGTGTGTGTGTGTGGGGGGGGGGGGGGGGGGGGGGGGGGGGGGTTCACATTGATGAGAAGAGAGGAATTTTTCTACATGGGTCAGTTCAGCTACCACTCAACAGATGGGCTACAGGGTCTCTGCTGGCACAATCAGAGCACTGAGGTGAAACTAGCTCCCACACAGCCCAGGCAGCATGTCCAACTACTTACATAACATTCACAATAAACAACAACTCCCTGGGCTGATTTAGAAGCAGTCGCTGTGTGTGCATACAGTACACGTGTGTGTGTGTGTCTATGTGTCTCTCTAGAGCCCCATATGTACACACACACACACACACACACACACACACACACACACACACACACAAACACACACACGGGGCTCTATGTAGGGTTGTTAGCCAAGGCTACTCCAGCAATAGTCAGGACAAAAATAAACTGAGGGTGGAATACACACGAGAGAGAAGTGTGTGTGTGTGTGTGTGTGTGTGTGTGTGTGTGTGTGTGGTGTGAGAGAGAGAGCAAGCGAGCGAGAGCTTCAGTGTGTGAGTGAGCGAGCATGTGTGAAAACAGATTATTGTCTAGACATAGGAGTAAAAACCAGCGGCCACAGCTTTGTAGGGGACTAAAGTCACAGTATCCTGCTATCTCATACTCTGCCACCAGCTTCTGACACACCTGTTTCACCTCTCTTTGCCTTCTCTCTCTCTCTCACACACACACACACACACACCATTAATAATCACTTTGGTCTGTTTGAACTAGTCTGATGCCCTAAAACATAACGCTCAGTCCAGCAACCTCATTTGGGACACGTTTTCCTTATATATTTGCTGTTACATGAGTTGTTTTATTTCGTCAGGGGTTAGGGTTAGGGCTGCAGCTAACGATGATTTTAGTATTCGAAGCTGTATATGTGTTTTACTACTTACCTGTTTATTCTCTTTTGTTAAATAAATTCTTCAAAGACAACAGTTGGTTGTTACTCAATTCTTTGCTCAACCCCTCACCAGGAATATAATTTCCACGATAGAAGCTTCTATAGATTATTTCAACGGCGGCAGCGGTTGTTGTTGCTGTTACCTTGTCTGTGGTCAGCTGGCAGAACACCGGCTGCTTTCTGATCAGGCGCCGTCGTGCTGTTGCCGAGGCAACAAAGTTTCGTTTTACGGTGGACGGACGGTAACATTACAGAGTTGTTGTTTTCTTTAGTTTGAAATAATCCCATACTTTGGACACTTTCTTTTTTGTCACTCGCTGTTTTCTCTCTCTTCCTCCCCTTTGTAAACAGCTCCGTCATAATCACGTCGTGTTCCCAGCGTAAGCGCGATGTGCAACAGTAATATGTCCCTGCGAAACACTGTGCTGTACATGGATTAAACGAAGCATCGATGCAAAGAATTTGTGTTGAAGCATTTTATGAATCGATTTTATCGATTTAATGAATCGTTTCAGCCCTAGTTAGGGTAGAAGGAAAACTACAGAAGGCTGGCAGCTGTGTGCTCACAAGCAGGGCGAAGGGCGTTCATATATCCAGTGGAAATTGGTTGCAGAAGCTACATTGAAACATTCACCCAGCAGCACCTCTTGGGATCACTGTCTCCAAGCTGAGGAAGGCTCACAAAAACCTGGCTGAGGAGGCACAACAACCGAGCTGTTGGCTCTGGCTCTGAAAAAAAGATAAGGCGGGGGAAAGCAAGGTGGCTCCCGACAGACGACCTGGGGCCAGCCCAATGGCACCGTCAGGTAGACCAGCCTGTGCTGGGATGGTCCACAAACCTTAACAGTTACTATTTTCAAATTTTTTGCCCCATTACTTGCAGAAGGTAGAAACTGAAATGAAAGCAGTATGTTAACAGGTGTATTTAGAAAAGTGAGATGTTAGACAGTGTTCCACACTACCAGTAGCCTGATCAACACTGTATCATCTCTCCAAGTTGAGGAAGAACAAAGCAGCCGCACCACTAGCACACAAGCTGAAAAATGGCTACAGCACTCTCCTGGACATTGGTAACATGTCATCATGGACAGAGAACAGACGGTCACACACACACACACACACACACACACACACACACACACGCAACAACAAACTTTCATTAATGGGGCACTGTCCCCTTGAGAACAGGGCTTTCTGGGGCAGGTGAAGGTTAGCAGAGCTCACATGTGCTCCCTCTGTCATGTATTTTACAGGATGACACACATAAAAAGCACTCTTCTCTCTTCTACTGTTGTTATTTACTTTTCTTTAAAAAAAATCTGAATACATTAAAAAAAAAATCACGACAGCAAAAATTCAACTAAACTCTAGACAAAACAGTTTTTTTCCAAATTACTGATACTTAATTAATCGAAAAGTGTAAATGTACCAAGACTTTAGGGGTGTATTAATACATGTAGCACATTTGCTTTATCGAGGAGGGTTATGCAACATTAACATAAATTACAGCTGGGTGGAATGACAAAGCTGCTTGTAGGATTTGCTTGGCTAGTGCATTTATAAAGGAATAGTCCTCAAAGTAAGCAAGAGGTCGGAGAAGACGTGTATGTCTGCCATAATTACATTACTTTTTATTAATAGGCTGATACAGAGAACAGGGATGCATTTTCACAGCAAAGGCAAAAAATAATGGTGCAGATGTGAGCATGTACACTGAAGTTACAACAACTTCCTGTGTCATGGCGAAGACTTGATCTTTGACGCCACGCCACGGACACGCCCATTGACGAAAACTTGCAAATAGCACAACTTTTCATCTTCAATGCCTTTAGAAGGCACAGTACAAATTTGAGGTCGGTCGGACTAAATCCCTAGGAGGAGTTCGTTAAAGTACGAAGTGTGTAAATCATCCAAATTTGACGTAAAATTCAAAATGGCCGACTTCCTATTGGGTTTAGGCTATGGCTCCAAGAGACTTTTTTGTGCGTCTGGACAAGATAAACGTACCACAGAAAATTCGTGCACGTAGGTGAAAAGTGCGGCGGGGGCTGCTTCGTTAAAGGTCACTTTCTGTTGCCAGCAGGTGGCGCTATGACTGTGGGTGAATGTCGGCATGTACATGTGTTCAGGGCGGGACTCTCATCCTACATGTACAGTTTGGTCCAGATGTGAGCATGTACACTGAAGTTACGACAACTTCCTGTGTCATGGCGAAGACTTGATCTTTGACGCCACGCCACGGACACGCCCATTGACGAAAACTCGCAAATAGCACAACTTTCATCGTCATGCCTTTAGAAGGCACAGCAGAAATTTGACGTTGATCCGACTAAATCCCTAGGAGGAGATCGTTAAAGTACAAAGTGTGTAAATCATCCAAAAATGGCCGTAAAATTCAAAATGGCCGACTTCCTGTTGACTTTAGGATATGGGTTCTTGAGGCTTTTTGTGCGTCTTGATATGATACATGTCCCCAGAAAATTTCGTACATGTAGGTTGAACGTGAACGAGGGGCTAATCTTTTCCAATTTTCTAGGTGGCGCTAACGAGTCATTTTGCCACGCCCATGTGCGAAACTTGTAGAATACGAAATTTTCACCGGTTCTGACATGTTTGCAAATTTTGGTGAGTTTTCGAGTATGTTTAGGCCATGTCATTTGGGCCTACTTTGCAGAAAAAAAAAATATATATATATTAAAGCTGCAAGCAGCGTTGGGCGGGCCCTCGCACTTATAGCGCGTCAGCGTGTGAGCCGGCCGAGTTGCATATTCTGGAGCTCTGCCGGTGCGGCTGTGAATTTGCTACGCGGTTATGTCGCCGCATGAAGGTGCATATGTCACTTCCTGTGTCCCCTATGTGGAGCTACATAGCACTTTCCGCTATGAATATAAATCGGTATTGACGTGTAGATGTCTGGGGGTCGAGAGTTATCAAGCACGTAAAGTTTGGTTCAGATGTGAGCATGTACACTGAACAATAATGTACCCAAACAATAAAATAAATTCCTTTTATATTTCCCTGCCTTGTTGTTTATGTGTACATACAGAGGAAGAATGTGAGAACAGCACACATTTCATCGTTACTGTGTGTTAGAGCATGGGAGAACAGTGGATACTTTTAATACAGCCCACACCCCTAATACTGTGTAACTATAACAAGTAGAGAACAGAAGAAAAGATGTTCTTTCTTTACAACTGTCTGCATAGCTTATTCATATTGTGTAATGAATGAAAATAAATAGGCCTACTAGGCTCCTCTCTACTTTGACATTTAAGATTAGCTGTTTGATCCACCTTCATACACATGTGACATTACTGTACAACTTGAGAAAGGTGAGTTGTTTTCTGCTCCAGCCTGCCTAAAAGAAAAGCGTTTTTGGGATTAAATGGACTTTATTAGCTGCTGCAGTGCAGGATGAACTCAGAATAGACCCATTTCTCACCTTATTATTCTAAATCATGCAACAAAGAAGAAGAAATGCATAATAAATCCTGGGACAAAATCTGTCCACAAATACTGTACAGCATGTAGTCTAATGACAGACTTGTGTTATAGCTGACTTGGGCAGTGAAATGTTTAATTTTTTTAATTCATGTGGTCATAGTTGTCCACAACTCAAATCAGAATATAAGAAGAAATGTTTTATACCACCTCAAGAAGGCTTCCTATCAGAAAGTTAGGAAGGTATTTCAAATGTACAACTGCAGTACTTAATTCTAAGTAAAGTAATTTCCCTGACATTACTGTGTTACGCATGTAACAGGTTTTATACTTCCTGTGAGTATAATCCAGTCGGTCTTATTTTCATACTGTATATCCGTTGTGTAATTTGATAAATTGTGTTGTGGTGCTCGCATCGGGTACAACTGACACTTCATTGCCCTCTTCAGAGAAGACTCTGACTGCAACATGCGTCTTTGTAAAGAGAGAAACGGACAGAAAAAGTCTCTAACTCTGCCTGTCAGCTCGCTCTGCTCCGTTAAAACTGAATTTACCATACAGAATTGAATACGAGTGCACTCCAGATTTAGCTGCAGCCAGCTGACCGTGTGCTTCTCCCTATACCGCAGTTCTGTGTCCATGCATGCAGCAAACTGAAAGCACTGTCTGTCGGAGCGTCTACGTGAAAAGAGAAGGAAGACATTGCTGGTAGTATTGTCTTCAGAGTTGTTAAACACCTCAGCGCACTGAAGGAAGCCATCTGACTGTGTGAGGGGCAAGATCGTTGATGTCTGCAGGCAGAGTAGGAGCTCTCCTGTCTGACTGGTCCACCAATAGCAGAGAAGATGACCCCTTGAGACACAGCCCCTCCTCATTTGCATAATGAGGCAGAAATGCAGAAATAAATACCATGGGTGAAAATAAATAAGGTAAATAAATACAAAGGAAGAATAAAACAGACAAAAATATTAAAACACACACATAAATAAATACATTAAAAAAATTAGTAATAAATAAAGTTGAATAAACAAATAAGGTAATTATAACAAAGGTGAATAAGTAAAGGCACTAATTAAAATATACATTTATGTCTCCTTGTATAATTTAATTACTACCTACATTTATTTATTTACTTATTTTTTTGTGTATTTAATTGGATGCTTATTTATTTATTGAGCATTTATTTATTTCTGTATTATTTCTGACTGTGTCAGGATCGGTCCTCCATAGGGGGTGGGAGAGTTATCAAGCACGTAAAGTTTGGTTCAGATGTGAGCATGTACACTGAAGTTACAACAACTTCCTGTGTCATGGCGAAGACTTGATCTCTGACGCCACGCCACGGACACACCCATTGACGAAAACTCGCAAATAGCACAACTTTTCATCTTCAATGCCTTTAGAAGGCACAGCACAAATTTGAAGTCGGTCGGACTAAATCCCTAGGAGGAGTTCGTTAAAGTACGAAGTGTGTAAATCATCCAAAATTTGACGTAAAATTCAAAATGGCCGACTTCCTGTTGATTTTAGGGCATCGCTCCAAGAGGTTTTTGTGCGTCTGGACAAGATACACGTACCACAGAAAATTCGTGCACGTAGGTGAAACGTGCGGCGGGGGCTGCTTCGTTAAAAGTCACTTCCTGTTGCCAGCAGGTGGCGCTATGACTGTCTGTGAATGTCAGCATGTACATGTGTTCAGGGCGGGACTCTCATCCTACATGTACAGTTTGGCCAGATGTGAGCATGTACACTGAAGTTACGACAACTTCCGTGTCATGGCGAAGAGCTGATCTTTGACGCCACGCCACGGACACGCCCATTGACGAAAACTGCAAATAGCACAACTTTTCATCTTCAATGCCTTTAGAAGGCACAGCAAAATTTGAGGTCGGTCGGACTAAATCCCTAGGAGGAGTTCGTTAAAGTACGAAGTGTGTAAATCATCCAAAATTTGACGTAAAATTCAAAATGGCCGACTTCCTGTTGATTTAGGGCATCGCTCCAAGAGGCTTTTTTGTGCGTCTGGACAAGATACACGTACCACAGAAAATTCGTGCACGTAGGTGAAACGTGCGGCGGGGGCTGCTTCGTTAAAAGTCACTTCCTGTTGCCAGCAGGTGGCGCTATGACTGTGGGTGAATGTCGGCATGTACATGTGTTCAGGGCGGGACTCTCATCCTACATGTACAGTTTGGTCCAGATGTGAGCATGTACACTGAAGTTACGACAACTTCCGTGTCATGGCGAAGAGCTGATCTTTGACGCCACGCCACGGACACGCCCATTGACGAAAACTTGCAAATAGCACAACTTTCATCTTCAATGCCTTTAGAAGGCACAGCAAAATTTGAGGTCGGTCGGACTAAATCCCTAGGAGGAGTTCGTTAAAGTACGAAGTGTGTAAATCATCCAAAATTTGACGTAAAATTCAAATGGCCGACTTCCTGTTGATTTTAGGGCATCGCTCCAAGAGGCTTTTTGTGCGTCTGGACAAGATACACGTACCACAGAAAATTCGTGCACGTAGGTGAAACGTGCGGCGGGGGCTGCTTCGTTAAAGGTCACTTTCTGTTGCCAGCAGGTGGCGCTATGACTGTGGGTGAATGTCGGCATGTACATGTGTTCAGGGCGGGACTCTCATCCTACATGTACAGTTTGGTCCAGATGTGAGCATGTACACTGAAGTTACGACAACTTCGTGTCATGGCGAAGAGCTGATCTTGACGCCACGCCACGGACACGCCCATTGACGAAAACTCGCAAATAGCACAACTTTTCATCTTCAATGCCTTTAGAAGGCACACAAAAATTTGAGGTCGGTCGGACTAAATCCCTAGGAGGAGTTCGTTAAAGTACGAAGTGTGTAAATCATCCAAAATTTGACGTAAAATTCAAAATGGCCGACTTCCTGTTGATTTAGGGCATCTCCAAGAGGCTTTTTGTGCGTCTGGACAAGATACACGTACCACAGAAAATTCGTGCACGTAGGTGAAACGTGCGGCGGGGGCTGCTTCGTTAAAAGTCACTTCCTGTTGCCAGCAGGTGGCGCTATGACTGTGGGTGAATGTCGGCATGTACATGTGTTCAGGGCGGGACTCTCATCCTACATGTACAGTTTGGTCCAGATGTGAGCATGTACACTGAAGTTACGACAACTTCCGTGTCATGGCGAAGAGCTGATCTTTGACGCCACGCCACGGACACGCCATTGACGAAAACTTGCAAATAGCACAACTTTCATCTTCAATGCCTTTAGAAGGCACAGCAAATTTGAGGTCGGTGGACTAAATCCCTAGGAGGAGTTCGTTAAAGTACGAAGTGTGTAAATCATCCAAAATTTGACGTAAAATTCAAAATGGCCGACTTCCTGTTGATTTTAGGGCATCGCTCCAAGAGGCTTTTTTGTGCGTCTGGACAAGATACACGTACCACAGAAAATTCGTGCACGTAGGTGAAACGTGCGGCGGGGGCTGCTTCGTTAAAGGTCACTTTCTGTTGCCAGCAGGTGGCGCTATGACTGTGGGTGAATGTCGGCATGTACATGTGTTCAGGGCGGGACTCTCATCCTACATGTACAGTTTGGTCCAGATGTGAGCATGTACACTGAAGTTACAACAACTTCCTGTTTCATAGCGAATCATCGACGCCACGGACACGCCCATTGACGAAAACGCGCAAATAGCACAACTTTTCATCGTCAATGCCTTTAGAAGGCACAGCAGAAATTTGACGTCGATCCGACTAAATCCCTAGGAGGAGTCGTTAAAGTACGAAGTGTGAAATCATCCAAAAATGGCCGTAAAATTCAAAATGGCCGACTTCCTGTTGACTTTAGGCTATGGGTTCTTGAGGCTTTTTTGTGCGTCTTGATATGATACATGTCCCCAGAAAATTTCGTACATGTAGGTTGAACGTGAACGAGGGGCTAATTTTTCCAATTTTAGGTGGCGCTAGCGAGTCATTTGCAACGCCCATGTGCGAAACTTGTAGAATACGAAATTTTTCACCGGTTCTGACATGTTTGCAAATTTGGTGAGTTTCGAGAATGTTTAGGCCATGTCAGTTGAGCCTACTTTGCAGAAAAAAGAAAAAAAAAAAAAAAAAAAAAAAAAAAAAAAAAAAATCCGAGCAAATTCAATAGGGACCTCACACGGTCGTGCTCGGGCCCTAATAATCCGAGCAAATTCAATAGGGACCTCGCACGGTCGTGCTCGGGCCCTAATAAAAAAATAAAAAAATAAAAAAATAAATAATAATCCGAGCAAATTCAATAGGGACCTCGCACGGTCGTGCTCGGGCCCTAATTAAAGCTGCAAGCAGCATTGGGCGGGCCCTCGCACTTGTAGCGCGTCCGCGCGTGTGAACCAGCCGAGGTTGCATATTCTGGAGCTCTGCCGGTGCGGCTGTGAATTTCCTACGCGGTTCCGACGCCGCATGAAGGGCTATATGTCACTTCCTGTGTCCCCTATGTGGAGCTACATAGCACTTGCCGCTATGAATATAAATCGGTATTGGGTGTAGATGTGCGGGGTGGGAGAGTTATCAAGCACGTAAAGTTTGTTTCAGATGTGAGCATGTACACTGAACAATAATGTACCCAAACAATAAAATAAATTCCTTTTATTTCCCTGCCTTGTTGTTATGTGTACATACAGAGGAGAATGTGAGAACAGCACACATTTCACGTTACTGTGTGTTAGAGCATGGGAGAACAGTGGATACTTTAATACAGCCCACACCCCTAATACTGTGTAACTATAACAAGTAGAGAACAGAAGAAAAAGATGTTCTCTTTACAACTGTCTGCATAGCTTATTCATATTGTGTAATGAATGAAAATAAATAGGCCTACTAGGATCCTCTCTACTTGACATTTAAGATTAGCTTGTTTGACCACCTTCATACACATGTGACATTACTGTACAACTTGAGAAAGGTGAGTTGTTTCTGCTCCAGCCTGCCTAAAAGAAAAGCGTTTTTGGGATTAAAGGACTTTATTAGCTGCGCAGTGAAGGATGAACTCAGAATAGCCATTTCTCACCTTATTATTCTAAATCATGCAACGAAGAAGAAGAAATGCATAATAATCCTGGGACAAAATCTGTCCACAAATACTGTACAGCATGTAGTCTGATGAACAAGACTGTGTATAGCTGATTGGGCAGTGAAATGTTTTTTAATTCATGTGGTCATAGTTGTCCACAACTCAATCAGAATATAAGAAGAATTTTTATACCACCTCAAGAAGGCTTCCTATCAGAAAGGTAGGAAGGTATTTCAAATGTACAACTGCAGTACTTAAATCTAAGTAAAGTAATTTCCCTGACTTTTTGTGTTACTTACTTTTAATAGACCCATGTAGAGGTTTATACTTCCTGTGAGTATAATCCAATCAATCTTATTTTCATACTGTATATCGTTGTTAATTTGAAAATTGTGTTGTATGT
>NW_024041484.1:409811-508919 GCF_014851395.1 Micropterus salmoides
TCGGGCCCTAAAAAAAAAAAAATTAAAGCTGCAAGCAGCGTTGGGGGGCCCTCGCACTTGTAAGCGCGTGCGCGTGAGCGGCCGAGTTGCATTCTGGAGCTCTGCCGGTGCGGCTGTGAATTTCCTACGCGGTTCCGACGCCGCATGAATGGCTATATGTCACTTCCTGTGTCCCCTATGTGGAGCTACATAGCACTTGCCGCTATGAATATAAATCGGTATTGACGTGTAGATGTCTGCGGGGTGGGAGAGTTATCAAGCACGTAAGTTTGTTTCAGATGTGAGCATGTACACTGAACAATAATGTACCCAAACATAAAATAAATTCCTTTTATATTTCCCTGCCTTGTTGTTTATGTGTACATACAGAGGAAGAATGTGAGAACAGCACACATTTCATCGTTACTGTGTGTTAGAGCATGGGAGAACAGTGGATACTTTTAATACAGCCCACACCCCTAATACTGTGTAACTATAACAAGTAGAGAACAGAAGAAAAGATGTTCTTTCTTTACAACTGTCTGCATAGCTTATTCATATTGTGTAATGAATGAAAATAAATAGGCCTACTAGGCTCCTCTCTACTTTGACATTTAAGATTAGCTTGTTTGATCCACCTTCATACACATGTGACATTACTGTACAACTTGAGAAAGGTGAGTTGTTTTCTGCTCCAGCCTGCCTAAAAGAAAAGCGTTTTGGGATTAAATGGACTTTATTAGCTGCTGCAGTGCAGGATGAACTCAGAATAGACCCATTTCTCACCTTATTATTCTAAATCATGCAACGAAGAAGAAGAAATGCATAAGAAATCCTGGGACAAAATCTGTCCACAAATACTGTACAGCATGTAGTCTGATGACAAGACTTGTGTTATAGCTGACTTGGGCAGTGAAATGTTAATTTTTTTAATTCATGTGGTCATAGTTGTCCACAACTCAAATCAGAATATAAGAAGAAATGTTTTATACCACCTCAAGAAGGCTTCCTATCAGAAAGGTAGGAAGGTATTTCAAATGTACAACTGCAGTACTTAAATCTAAGTAAAGTAATTTCCCTGACATTTTTGTGTTACTTTACTTTTAATAGACCCATGTAAGAGGTTTTATACTTCCTGTGAGTATAATCCAATCAATCTTATTTTCATACTGTATATCCGTTGTGTAATTTGATAAATTGTGTTGTATGTCGTGCTCGCATCTCAGAGAAGACTCTGACTGCAACATGCGTCTTTGTAAAGAGAGAAACGGACAGAAAAAGTCTCTAACTCTGCCTGTCAGCTCGCTCTGCTCCGTTAAAACTGAATTTACCATACAGAATTGAATACGAGTGCACTCCAGATTTAGCTGCAGCCAGCTGACCGTGTGCTTCTCCCTATACCGCAGTTCTGTGTCCATGCATGCAGCAAACTGAAAGCACTGTCTGTCGGTGCTCTACGTGAAAAGAGAAGGAAGACATTGCTGGTAGTATTGTCTTCAGAGTTGTTAAACACCTCAGCGCACTGAAGGAAGCCATCTGACTGTGTGAGGGGCAAGATCGTTGATGTCTGCAGGCAGAGTAGGAGCTCTCCTGTCTGACTGGTCCACCAATAGCAGAGAAGATGACCCCTTGAGACACAGCCCCTCCTCATTTGCATAATGAGGCAGAAATGCATACAAAATTTAAAAAAGACAGGCAGAAATAAATACCATGGGTGAAAATAAATAAGGTAAATAAATACAAAGGAAGAATAAAACAGACAAAAATATTAAAACACACACATAAATAAATACATTAAAAAATTAGTAATAAATAAAGTTGAATAAACAAATAAGGTAATTATAACAAAGGTGAATAAGTAAAGGCACTAATTAAAATATATACATTTATGTCTCCTTGTATAATTTAATTACTACCTACATTTATTTATTTACTTTATTTTTTTGTGTATTTAATTGGATGCTTATTTATTTATTGAGCATTTATTTATTTCTGTATTTATTTCTGACTGTGTCAGGATCGGTCCTCCATAGCGGGGTGGGAGAGTTATCAAGCACGTAAAGTTTGGTTCAGATGTGAGCATGTACACTGAAGTTACAACAACTTCCTGTGTCATGGCGAAGACTTGATCTTGACGCCACGCCACGGACACACCCATTGACGAAAACTCGCAAATAGCACAACTTTTCATCTTCAATGCCTTTAGAAGGCACAGCACAAATTTGAAGTCGGTCGACTAAATCCCTAGGAGGAGTTCGTTAAAGTACGAAGTGTGTAAATCATCCAAAATGACGTAAAATTCAAAATGGCCGACTTCCTGTTGATTTTAGGGCATCGCTCCAAGAGGCTTTTTTTGCGTCTGGACAGATACATGTACCACAGAAAATTCGTGCACGTAGGTGAAACGTGCGGCGGGGGCTGCTTCGTTAAAAGTCACTTCCTGTTGCCAGCAGGTGGCGCTATGACTGTGGGTGAATGTCAGCATGTACATGTGTTCAGGGCGGGACTCTCATCCTACATGTACAGTTTGGTCCAGATGTGAGCATATACACTGAAGTTACAACAACTTCCGTGTCATGGCGAAGAGTTGATCTTTGACGCCACGCCACGGACACGCCCATTGACGAAAACTTGCAAATAGCACAACTTTTCATCTTCAATGCCTTTAGAAGGCACAGCAAATTTGAGGTCGGTCGGACTAAATCCTAGGAGGAGTTCGTTAAAGTACGAAGTGTGTAAATCATCCAAAATTTGACGTAAAATTCAAAATGGCCGACTTCCTGTTGATTTTAGGGCATCGCTCCAAGAGGCTTTTTTATGCGTCTGGACAAGATACACGTACCACAGAAAATTCGTGCACGTAGGTGAAACGTGCGGCGGGGGCTGCTTCGTTAAAGGTCACTTCCTGTTGCCAGCAGGTGGCGCTATGACTGTGGGTGAATGTCGGCTTGTACATGTGTTCAGGGCGGGACTCTCATCCTACATGTACTTTGGTCCAGATGTGAGCATATACACTGAAGTTACAACAACTTCCTGTGTCATGGCGAAGACTTGATCTTTGACGCCACGCCACGGACACACCCATTGACGAAAACTCGCAAATAGCACAACTTTTCATCTTCAATGCCTTTAGAAGGCACAGCAGAAATTTGAGGTCGGTCGGACTAAATCCCTAGGAGGAGTTCGTTAAAGTACGAAGTGTGTAAATCATCCAAAATTTGATGTAAAATTCAAAATGGCCGACTTCTTGTTGATTTTAGGGCATCGCTCCAAGAGGCTTTTTTGTGCGTCTGGACAAGATACACTACCACAGAAAATTCGTGCACGTAGGTGAAACGTGCGGCGGGGGCTGCTTCGTTAAAGGTCACTTTCTGTTGCCAGCAGGTGGCGCTATGACTGTGGGTGAATGTCGGCATGTACATGTGTTCAGGGCGGGACTCTCATCCTACATGTACAGTTTGGTTCAGATGTGAGCATGTACACTGAAGTTACAACAACTTCCTGTTTCATTGCGAATCATCGACGCCACGGACACGCCCATTGACGAAAACTCGCAAATAGCTCAACTTTTCATCGTCAATGCCTTTAGAAGGCACAGCAGAAATTTGACGTCGGTCGGACTAAATCCCTATGAGGAGTTCGTTAAAGTACGAAGTGTGTAAATCATCCAAAAATGGCCGTAAAATTCAAAATGGCTAGGGTATAGGGTATGGGTTCTTGAGGCTTTTTTGTGCGTCTTGATATGATACATGTCCCCAGAAAATTTCGTACATGTAGGTTGAACGCGAACGAGGGCTAATCTTTTCCAATTTTCTAGGTGGCGCTAGCGAGTCATTTTGCCACGCCCATGTGCGAAACTTGTAGAATACGAAATTTTTCATCGGTTCTGACATGTTTGCAAATTTTGGTGAGTTTTCGAGTATGTTTAGGCCATGTCAGTTGAGCCTACTTTGCAGAAAAAGAAAAAAAAAAAAAAATATATATATATATATATATATATAATATATAATCTTAGCAAATTCAATAGGGACCTCACACGGTCGTGCTCGGGCCCTAAAAATATAATCTTAGCAAATTCAATAGGGACCTCACACGGTCGTGCTCGGGCCCTAAATATAATAGCAAATTCAATAGGGACCTCACATGGTCGTGCTTGGGCCCTAATAATAACAATAAGACTAGCATCAATAGTTGTTGCAGCAGAGGGTGTCAAGCAGGAACACGGGGGCAGCAGGTGACCCACAACCACAGATCCAGACTCCAGAAACTACCAGAAAGGGGAGAATTTGTGTTAGTAACATGCAATAATGGGATGAGGTTGCATACAGAGGGAGAGAAAGTAGAGGAGAGAGGACTCAGTGCATCATGGGAAATCCCCCGGCAGTCTAGGCCTATAGCAGCATAACTAAGGGATGGTTCAGGACTCACCTGAGCCAGCCCTAACTATAAGCTTTATCAAAGAGGAAAGTCTTAAGCCTACTCTTAAATGTGGAGATGGTGTCTGCCTCCTGAACCCAAACTGGAACCTGGTTCCACAGGAGAGGAGCTTGATAGCTGAACGCTCTGGCTCCTAGTCTACTTTTGGAGACTCTAGGAACCACAAGTAACCCTGCATTCTGGGAGCGCAGTGCTCTGGTGGGGTAGTAAGGTACTATGAGCTCTTTAAGATAAGATGGTGCCTGACCATTAAGAGCTTTGTAGGTAAGAAGAATGATTTTAAATTCTATTCTGGATTTTACTGGAAGCCAATGCAAAGAAGCTAAAACAGGAGAAATGTGATCTCTTTTCCTGGTTCCTGTCAGAACACGTGCTGCAGCATTCTGGATCAGCTGAAGAGTCTTAATGGACTTTTTCGAGCAGCCTGATAATAAGGAATTGCAGTAATCCAGCCTAGAAGTAAAAATGCATGACTAGTTTTTCTGCATCATTTTTAGACAGGATGTTCCTGATTTTCGCAATATTACGTAGGTGAAAAAAGGCGGTCCTTGAAATTTGCTTAATGTGAGACTTAAACGACATGTCCTGATCAAAGATAACTCCAAGATTCCTCACAGTGGTGCTGGAGGCCAGGGCGATGCCATCCAGGGAAACTATATCTTTAGATAATGCGTCACGGAGGTGCTTAGGCCCCAGAGCAATAACTTCAGTTTTATCTGAGTTTAAAATGAGAAAATTACAGGTCATCCAGGTTTTAACATCCTGAAGGCACATTTGAAGTTTAGCTAACTGATGAGTTTCATCTGGCTTGATCGATAGATATAACTGAGTATCATCTGCATAACAATGAAAGCTTATGGAATGTTTCCTGATAATATTGCCTAAAGGAAGCATATATAAAGTGAAGAGGATTGGTCCGAGGACAGATCCTTGAGGAACTCCATGACTAACTTTGGCATGCATGGAGGACTCATCGTTAACATGTGCAAACTGAAATCGATCTGATAAATAGGACTTAAACCAGCTTAGAGCGGTTCCTTTAATGCCAATGAAATATTCCAGTCTCTGCAATAGGATCTGATGGTCAATGGTATCAAATGCTAAAAATCTAATAAAACCAGTACAGAGACAAGTCCTTTGTCTGATGCAATAAGGAGGTCGTTAGTAATTTTCACCAGTGCTGTCTCTGTGCTATGATGAGCTCTAAATCCTGACTGAAAATAAACTATTGCTCTGTAGAAAGTCACACAGCTGTTTAGCAACTGCTTTCTCCAGAACCTTAGAGAGAAATGGAAGGTTAGATATAGGTCTATAGTTGGCTAAAACATCCGGATCAAGTTTGGGCTTTTTCAGAAGAGGTTTAATTACAGCTACTTTAAAGTACTGTGGTACATAGCCTGTTGATAAAGATAGATTGATCATATCTAGTATAGAGGTGCTGACTAAGGGTAAAACATCTTTAAGCAGCCTAGTCGGGATGGGGTCTAAGAGGCAGGTTGATGGTTTAGATGAAGAAATTATTGAAGTTAGTTGGTAAAGATTGAGGGAAGCAAAACAGTCTAAACATGTATCTGGTTCTACAGCTGTTTCTAAGGTTCCTGAGTTAAGAGATAAGTCGGTACCAGTTGAGGGCAGGTCTTGGTGAATTTTGTCTCTAATAGCTAGAATTTTATCATTAAAGAAGCTCATGAAATCGTAACTACTGAGAGCTATGGGAATACTTGGCTCAATAGAGCTGTGACTCTGTCAGCCTGGCTACAGTGCTGAAAAGAAACTTTGGGTTGTTCCTATTTTCCTCTATTAATGACGAGTAGTACGCTGCTCTAGCATTACGGAGGGCCTTCTTATAAGTTTTAAGACTATCATGCCAAATTAAACGAGAATTTTCCACTTTGGTGGAACGCCAATTCTTCCGCGATATTTGCTTTAATTTGCGAGTTTCAGTATTATACCATGGAGCTAACCGTCTTTGTTTTAGTATTTTCTTTTTTAGAGGGGCTACAGAGTCGAGTGTCATTCGCAGCGAGCCTGCAGCACTATCAACAAGATGATCGATTTGGGAGGGACTGAAACTAGCATAGGAGTCCTCCGTTACTTTGTGACTAGATAATGTATTTAGAGCTGATGGAATCGCATCCTTAAATTTAGCTATAGCACTATCAGACAGACATCTTGTATAGAAATTTTTGCCCAATGGCGAGTAGTTCAGCAATACAAACTCAAAAGTTATCAAACAGTGAATAACTAAACTAAATGTTCAATTTCAATACCATACACCAAAACAAGGTCGAGGGTGTGGTTAAAACAGTGAGTCGGTTCATGAACACTCTGAGAGAAGCCAATGGAATCTAACAGAGACATAAACGCAGTACTAAAGCTGTCATTCTCAACATCCACATGAATATTAAAATCCCCTACAATAATAACTTTGTCCGTTTTAAGGACTAAAGTTGACAAAAACTCTGCAAATTCAGATAAGAATTCAGATTACGGGCCAGGTGCTCGGTACACTATAACGAAGAGAATTGGTTGCAGTGATTTCCAACTTGGGTGCGAAAGACTAAGAACAAGACTTTCAAATGAGTTATAGTTTGGTTTAGGTTTAGAGCTGATTAATAGGCTAGAGTCGAAGATAGCTGCAACTCCACCTCCTCGGCCTGTGCCTCGAGGAATGTGAGTATTAATATGACTGGGAGGGGTGGATTCATTTAGGCTAACATATTCTCCATCACCCAGCCAGGTTTCAGTAAGACAAAATAAATCAATATCATAATCATAATAATAATAATTAGTTCATTTACTAGTACACCTTTAGAAGAGAGAGATCTGATGTTTAAGAGTCCACATTTAACTCTCCTATTCATTTGCACTATTGCTCTTGTGGTTTTAATTTTTATGAGGTTTTTATGCACAGCTCCTCTTCTGTTTACCTTTTTAAATAATTTCGATGGTCGGGGGACAGACACTTCGGTCACTATAGGATTTTCACTAAGTAACTCCTGAAATGGAGGAGCAGAGAAGTGTGTTAAACTGCGACTCTGCCTCCTGGTCTCAACTCTGGGTTGTCATGGATTTGGTCCACTAATAAACTTGGCCAGATTTCTAGAAATGAGAGCTGCTCCTTCCCAAGTGGGATGGATGCCGTCTCTCCGAATCAGACCAGGTCTTCCCCAGAAAGTCTGCCAATGATCAACAAAGCCCACATCGTTTGCTGGACACCACCTCGACAACCAGCGGCGGAATGACGACATGCGGCTATACATGTCATCACTGGTCAGATTTGGCAGGGGTCCAGAGAAAACTAGGGTGTCCGACATTGTTTTAGCATATGTACACACCGACTCAACATTAATCTTAGTGACCTCTGATTGGCGTAACCGGGAGTCATTACCGCCGATGTGAATAACAATCTTACTGTATTTACGTTTATCCTTAGCCAGCAGTTTCAAATAAGACTCAATGTCGCCCGCTCTTGTGCTATCTGTGAGTTTTCGTCAATGGGCATGTCCGTGGCGTGGTGTAAAAGATCAACTCTTCACCATGACACAGGAAGTTGTTGTTACTTCAGTGTACATGCTCACATCTGCACCAAACTTTACGTGCTCGATAACTGTCTCACCCCAAACACATCTGCACGTCAATATTAATTTATATTCATAGTGCCAAGGGCTATGTAGCGCCACAAAGGGGACACAGTGTGACATATAACACCTTTGTGCAGCCTCTGAAGTGCGTAGCAAATTCACAGCTACACCGGCAGAGCTCCAGAATATGCAGAGCGGCAGCCTCACGCCCCGACGCGCTACACATGGGAGGGCCCGCCCAACGCTGCTTGCAGCTTTAATTTTTTAATTTTTAATTTTTTTCTTTTTTCTGCAAAGTAAGCTAAATTTTGGGGGCCTAAACATACTCGAAAACTCAACAAACTTTGCACACATGTCAGAAGTGGTGAAAAATTTCGTATTTAATGGGTTTCGCGCATGGGCGTGGCAAAATGGCTTGCTAGCGCCACCTACAAAATTTGAAAAAATTAGCCCCTCGGCCACATTCAACCTACATGCACAAAATCTTCTGGGGACATGTATCATATCAAGACACCCAAAAAAGCCTCAAGAACCCACACCCTAAACTCAATGGGCGTGTCCGTGGCGTCGATGATTCGCCATGAAACAGGAAGTTATGAGAACTTCAGTGTACATGCTCACATCGGATGAGAGTCCCGTCCTGAACACATGTACATTAATTATTCATAGATTCTACCCCACTAAGCAGTGGCAGATCCTGCCAAATCTCTCAGGGGGGGGGGCAATTTTTGTGATGATGGCTAAGATGACAAGTTCAATGGTGTAAGTCTGCTATAAGACAAGGATTGTTCCATACTGTACAGCTACATCCTGAAGTTCATTGTCAATGTCTACAATGAATGATGAACAGTCCACAGTTAAGATCAACCGATCTTTAGACCTTTGGATGTAAAGGCAACTACTTTAGCAATAATGATAAAAAAAAGAATAACTCTCACAATCATCTGATTTAGATGTAACAAACCTTTTATTTAGGAACAACAAATACAGAATAAAGTGCACTGGCACTGGGCTGATAATGTGCAATGAATAAAATTATTTACATTTAATCTTGTACTGCAGCTAAGAGACCTGTCTCAAGTAATAGGCTATAGAAAAGTAATAATGTCACATATACTGGATATGAAGGTGGATCAAATACAGCTTAAATGTTTAACAGGGTACAGATGAACCTAGTATTTATTTTCATTCTTTAAGTTACACACATTACACAAGACTAATAAGGTAAGCAGAGAGTTGTAAAATATCCACTTGTTATCCTGTAGATACACAGTATTAGGGGTGTGGGCTGTATTAAAGTAATCACTGTTCTCCTGTACTCTATAATCACACAGTAACAACGAGTTATGTGCTGTTCTCCCATTCTTCCTCTGTATTTACACATACACAACAAGGCATGTAAGGGGAAATATAAAAGGTATATTCTATTACTTTTGGTTTATTTTCTGTGTTGCTTTCCTACTTCTTCTTCTTCTTTTTATCCTCCTCTAACAAGATGCCAGTGATGGCCACATCATGCTACCTCCTCATTCTTCTTCGGTTTCTGGCATTAAAAGAAAAAAACAACACATCAAATAATTGTTACAGGTTGAGTGCAGCTAACTTTAAATTGACTCCACCACCACACATATAACATGGTTTAATAACAATCACATTAACATAAGCATAAAATTCGGCTAAATAATAACTATCAAGATTATTAGCCTAGCCTATGGCATTTTACACAGCATAAATTAGCCTAGTGGCTAGCGGACTTTTCCTCTCCTCATAGCTTAACAAATTACTTGTATTATTTATACTGTGTCTTACTCGCCACTGGTAAAGTCACTGCCTCTCCCAACACAACACCACAGTTGAATTTTCAGCCTGAATGTAAATTTTCTACAGCAGCTGGCCGTAGTGAGAGCAACAAGCTGGAGGACTGCCGAGTCGTTTTCAGGTGTCAGAAGCGTAGCTCTGCTGCTGGGCGCATGACGTAAACACATAAGTGCGAGCCCTTCCGGAACCCATAGAGATTGCATTGCAGCGGCCGCAGCTCGAAAAAAACTGCCTTTACATGCAAGTCTATGAGAGAGATCTGGGCGATTTACAACCAGATTGAAATCGCACCAAAAGAGGCGGGACTCCACGGAACACAACTTGACGCTGATTGGACAGCGATATTCAGAGACAAACTGTCGATCAAAAACAGTCACAGTTAACTAACAGTGTGGTAGAAAGTGTGAGAAAAATCCCCTGCCTTTCCCGGCTTTGCGGTGCGTCGGCCAGGCGCCCTAATGAACAAGTATTACATGAAGAGGTTTAAAAATTACATTGATCCTAACTGTACCTTCTGTGAGACTCATAAAGAAACGATATTACTTTTGTTTTGGCACTGTACTTTTGATAAACAATTTTGGCAGGATGTATGTACATTCATTAATGATTATATATATCCAGGTTTCATCTTGTTCTGGCAGAATGTTCTTTTTGGGGTTTTCAGTAATGAAAAGCAACACTGCGACCATTATTTTATAATAAATTTCATTTTGTTTCTGGCAAAAATTCATATACACAAATGCAAATTTACAAACAATAAACCCCTATTTACAGTCTTTGAGAAAGAAATCTAACTTTATTTAGAATCTATTTATCATTTTAATAAACACAATGTTTTTAGTTTCTATAAATCTTATAAGCTGTTGCTGTCATCTCTTCCCCATTTCTCACTATTTTACAATAAATGAAACAGCCCCCCTCTAAATTCTATGAGAAGGATGTGTGGTGAAACACTATATTGCACCACCTTTCCTCTGTCTGGCTTCATGACAATCACTTCACAGAATGCGATCACCGTCATTCAGATGAAATAATAGGAGCTCTTAGCAGCTTTAGCTGGTGCAGTTAAAATAAAAAAAAAATAATAAAAAAGCTGGTGCAGTTATGGAAGGTGGAGATTAGGAGTTTTTAGTTATAAATAGTTTTACTAAACTACCAGTACAGCAGCAATATAAAATTAAATCTGATGGAAGACCAAAGCCAAAAATGGAGCTGCGCTTGAAGAGGAAAAAGGGGGTTCGGACGTTCAATGAGGAAAACTATACAGTGGCTAGCTGGTAGTGCCAAACTTCATTTGACTCTGTTGTTGTGGAGGAACTAAAAGCCATTGGGAAATTCTATAACTTGGTTATTGACCACTTCGCCACCATGACAGACAGGAGAATGGCCTTCCTTTTCAAATAGGGTGAGTGAAATGTTGTCTCCTTCTCTCTCTGAACTTAACTGAACTGCAGCTATTTGTGAGATTTTTGATGTGGTTTGTTTGTTTTGCTTTGCTTGCCTGGATTTACCTGCAACAATTTACCAGTAACCTTATTGTTTTTACTGCAGTTGTGTACGCATAGATAGCACCACAGACAGCACCTGCCACAGGGCACTGGGCCAGGATAGGCTGCCTGAATAATTGTTTTTACACTGTTGGTCTGGTACTTGGTTGTGAGTCTTGAGTGATGTTGTGTTATGAACATTTGGCCAAGCATTAAGAAGTATGTAGACCTATTTGATCCATGCACCACAGCTACTAAGCAAATATCTTCAATCTTCTTCTGATTGAACTTCTTTTATTCTTAACTGTAGCCTGTTTGTACTGTGCACTATAAGCAGCGGGCTATGTATGCTATTTGGGGTGAGAGAGTGAGTGAGTGAGAAAGAAAGAGACAGCGCATATGTCTTGGTAAATGCAACTTTCAGCGTGTGTATTGATAACAGATAGTGCGCATCTTTAAGTAAGTATGATTCAATTTTGTGTAAAATTATACCCTGCACTGTAATAGCCATACACTGTATATAAAAAGGTAATAGCACAATACATTAGATATTGTCTACATTGGATTACAACGTAGACAACTTAAGATAATACAACATGATGAAAATATAAAGGAACTGTTGATAAAATATTGTTATAAATACAAAACAGTTTATATATATATATATATATATATATATATATATATATATATATATAAACAATTTTAACAACATGTGGTAATAAAAACTTAAATAATGACAAAATAAATGGGTTGGCTACCATCCAAATCTAGATCTTCATCTAAGCTGCTACTTGATGCAGCAAGAGCAACAGAAGGTTCTCTCGGTTGGCGCCAGTCTCTCGGGTAAATGGAACTGTTGAATATGTAAGAATATGAATATAGTAAACATTATAATTGACACTGTTTTCCTATAAGACATGACTACTATATCAACAAATGATTTTAAATGAAACCATGAAGTATATTTCTAATTGTCATTCTAATGAAGGTAAAAAAAAAAACACGTCTTTTTCTTTTTAATTTAACAGCCCTTATTTATTACTGAGCCATTTATCTCTATGGAAAATATAAAGATACTTTAACAGGACACATGTTTTAGCCATCATGTTGCTTTAGAACAACCAAATAGACAAGTGGAATCTTGTCCAGATTTGAGACCTCTAGGTATAGTGGTTTTGGATCTGGCCCTGGTCTACATGCAAAAACAGCAGTGAAATCAACCTTTAAAGCATTTTCACAAATTGAATAAAGGTTTCACAAATCTGAAACTATATTTGTTTGAAACTTTAGCAACTTTGGAGTAATCTCATCCAGATTTGAGAGCTCTGGGTATAGTGGTTTTGGATCTGGCCCTGGTCTAATGTGTCTACATGTGAAACCACCCTTTTGTCATTTTCACAAATAAAATAAAGTTTTTTTAAATCTAAAAGACAGCGTTACGACAGTAAGAGGTGCAAAAAACGGAGAACCTGTGGCTCAGCAACTTAAGTTAACTTTCACATAATTTCCCCTTAACTTAAAGGGTAGTTCGTCCGAAAGTCGTCTGCTGTATTTAAACCCTACGAGGGTTAGGGAGCTCGATTTGGCTGTGAGGGTGACTCCGACCAGACTTCAGTCCATGTCGGTGTGGCCCCAGCTTGGCGCGACATCGGACAGTGGCGTTGTAACGTCCTAAAGGACCCGACTAGTTGAGACACATTTGTTCCGCCTTTCGCATCAGCGCCATATCGTCGCAAGGAAGATATATTACTATGATTATTGTATACTTTTCGTTCAGAGGGGGCCATAGCGGGGTCCAAGGTCTGTGTTACAGGGGCAATGGCCCCTGTTGCCCCCCCCAAACCGCCACGACAGCGTACACCACAGGCAGGTCAAGGCACCACCGGCCCATGTCTAGCCATAGACAGTATGTAGCAAGGGGTGTAGCCCTTTAAGATTTGTGCAACTTCACACTCCCTCTCGCCCTTTAACGTCATATGCGGAAGTGTCAACATGGAGGACGGGAGAGAGGCTTCCACGAATTCACTTCTGAAAGATGGTAAGAACAGCTTTATGAACGGCAGCGAAAGATTTGTACCGTATTTTAATGTGTTCGTCGATAGTTGTAAAACATATTAGCAACAGCTTTGTCAAATTCCCTAACTGCTAACTGTAACGTTACTGCAAAAGCACTGTCCGAACTACTCAGCTTATAACGTTCCATTTTACGCTAACGTTATTTCTTTTCTATTATGACGCGTTTGCCCGTTTGACATTTTCCTGAAAACCGCTTTTAGGCCGTGGAAATACATTTTGTACAATTGGTGATATAATTTCTATATTCCGTAAATCACACCGGTGACAGAGAGTAAGAAACCTAACGTTAGTGGAGCTCAGCAGAGATGTTAGACAGAGACAGCAGGCAGTGTGCAGGTTCACTGCTCTGATCCATCTGCTGAGAGAGAAACTGAGTCAAGGCTTCATCAAAGAGCTGGAAGATGACATTTTTTCAGTTACAATAACACAACAAGCGATTTTCAGGAATAGTATGAACTGTTATGAGTGTGCTGCTGTGTCTGCAGAGTGCTATGCTGATTTCCTGGCAGAGGAGTTTGATGTAAAGACTTACACCGCTCAAGCTATTCACCATGCTGTCATTGCTGAGCAGCTTGCCAAGCTGGCACAGGGCATCAGTCAGCTGGACAAGGAGCTGCACAGCCAGGTACCAACCCAACACCACAACACAGCCACACTGACTCATGAACTTCTAGTAGACCTGGCCAAATGAAGTTTTGTCTCTTAGAGTTTATACCGGGAAATCTGTGCGCTGCAAATAACAACATCTAGGAAATTCTGCATTTAACACCAGACCAGACTTGGTATAGTATGTGCCAATAGCTGACAGGTGAAAACCTTTTGTTGTCCACCGAGAGGATCACTGTTCCATACTTTGACCTGGGTGAGTGAGTGACTTACATTTCCTGTTGATTGTTTCAAATTTGGTGACAATAAATCTTCTTTGGAAATATTGTTGATATATTGTTGTGTGTTGGAATTAGAGCTGCAACAATTAGTTGATTATTTAATTTGTTGATCGACAGAAAATTTATAGTTATAGCCGATATTCAATAAAAATATATGCCATTGGGATTAATGTATTAGCTGATCGTAATAACTAATCAATGATGCAAAAAACATGAACCAGTTCTCAGCTGAGTCTGTGTTGTTATTGCACGTTATCAAACCTAAAGGAGCACTTCACCCCGAAATGATTTGTACATCAGTTACTCACCCGTGTAGAATTCCTGATTTTTTTACCCCTCACACACAGTGCCTCTACATCAGTGTTTCTCAACGTGGGGGGTTCAGAGGATGACAGGGGGCTCTGGAAGCAATATTTTAGAAAGTGGTGTGCTGAGATGCTCCAAGATTCACAACAATACGAGTTTAAACTTTCAACTACTTGCAAAAAAACTGTGGTCTGCAACATTAAAACCTGCGGGGCACTGTGACTGGACAAGACGGTGTGTATCGTAACTCTTCTTCTTGTCAGCTGCTTGTGGCGCAGCTCCGTGCTGCCTTCAGGGGAACACGAAGTCAGAGTATCGTCTGTACAGTTTCCCCCACATGGCGTATACTGTGTAAGCTCTGGGAAATAGACCCTCTCTTTCTTGATATTGCAGTGGAAAAATTTATTTCTCTTAAAAGTGTTAATTTGAGGAATATACCGTGAATGCCTTTCTATCACAGTGTTTACGCATTTACAAGAGGGATATTCCACTGTCAGACTTCCCCTTAAAGCATCTTAGCATCCAGCAGCTGAAGATAGGGCTGTGAGATTAATCAAGTGGACCCACCTCTCGCTGTGAATCACATTGAGTTTGTGCCCAAGCGGTAACGTGACATGTAAAGTTTCATTTAAAAAAAATGTAACGTTAAAAACTGAGGAGCCATCTTGCTGTATTTGTCTAGACTGTTCTCTGCACTTTATCTGAGCTGCTGAAGTAAACGTGTGTGGATTTGTGGTGAGATTTCTGCCTGATCACAGGTGTTGCATACCTGTCAACCTTCCTGTTTTTCCCGGGATTTTCCTGCATTTTACCATTCTATCCTGCAGTTATCCCATTTAAATACAGTACATGAGCAGAAAACCTGCTAAAACAATGGAGCTAGCATATTAAAGTCCAGGAGTTACTAACTGAATTAAAATGATTTCATTTATTATTAAGCTGAAAAGGTGGCGCATGAATATAAAACCCCAACACAACAAGTCTCAGCAGTATTGCTTGTGTCCATAAGCATGTGATGCACATTAGAATAGCTTAAAATTTCAGTGTTTTCCCTTAGTTTTATGTGAGCTTTAGATGAATGTTTTGGTGGTGGTCGTGGTAGTCATGGTCAGGGCAGGTTGGGGGTCCCAAGACAATTTTACTTTTTCCAATGAAAAATATGTAATTTTACATCATCTTGGGCCCTTGTTTTCACCATATCACTGAACAAATAGTTGGAAAAGCTAGAGCAGATACTGTAAAACTTTGAATAATAACCTGGGCTTTTATTTGCTAAAATCACTGAATTGACCCTGCCTGTATTTGGGAAAGGCGTCCTTATGGGACAGGCCTTTATTTCTTTTTGCACAAAACGGAAACTACTATGAAACAGATTATTTATTTCAAACAGAATTAAAGCTGCAAGCAGCGTTGGGCGGGCCCTCGCACTTGTAGTTTTATTTAATTTTTCACCGGTTCTGACATGTTTGCAAATTTTGGTGAGTTTTCGAGTATGTTTAGGCCATGTCATTTGAGCCTACTTTGCAGAAAAAAAAAAAAAAAATATATATATATATATATATATATATATATATATCTTAGCAAATTCAATAGGGACCTCACACGGTCGTGCTCGGGCCCTAAATATAATCTTAGCAAATTCAATAGGGACCTCACATGGTCGTGCTCGGGCCCTAAAAATATAATCTTAGCAAATTCAATAGGGACCTCACACGGTCGTGCTCGGGCCCTAAAAATATAATCTTAGCAAATTCAATAGGGACCTCACATGGTCGTGCTCGGGCCCTAAAAATATAATCTTAGCAAATTCAATAGGGACCTCACACGGTCGTGCTCGGGCCCTAATAATCAAGGAACGGACACATTAGGACTTAACGAGTGGACTTAACGAGCGCTTCAAAGTTAACGGGAGTCAGCACTTTTTCCCCCTCTTCCTCTCTTGTAGCCATGCAGGTTACACCGGTAAATCTAGAAGAATTAGACTTTGGGTCTTGTTGTTTCCGTTAAATGAACTTAACAATGGTATTGTGGAGAATCTAAAGATCTAAAGTTTTTCAGCATGCCCATATTGATCATACGTTTAAACATTTATATTTGTATTAACGATCTAAGCAGCTTAGAAGCAGCTAAAGTGGGAGACCCCGCGAGGTTTAAGAGGTTTTATACATCCAAAGAAGTTCTATAAAAACCAGACCAGGCGTTTAATTAAGTTAAATTGAGCTAATGTTAAGTTACATAGCAGCTAAAGACGTAGCCTGCTAGCTTTCCTGCTCAGCTGCGCAGTCTGAATGGGAGGGGAGATGTGTGCTTGTGCAAACCAACTTCACTTTTCCAGCAGTTGGGGAAACAACAGACGGACTTTTCTTGGTCTTGAGAAGCTGACACGCTGTAACTGACAGTCCATTTACTGCCAGAATATTTTCCTCCGCTTGTGTTCACGGTCACTTTCTGCCCCTCGGACAATCCCCCTCCTGTTATAACAGCACCTGTCACGTAGATGTTCTGTGAAGAATGAGGAGAGGAAGTGAGCCAAGCGATGAGTGTTACTGTGCTTGCACAGTGTGTGAGTGAAAATTAGTAGCGCGTTGATATAATAATGATTGTGGGAAATTTTAGTAGCGACGGTCACAACTGAGCAGCGGTGCACCGCCACTCCTGAACGCATATAGGGAAAACACTGATTGATCTACAAGAGGAACATATTATAAAGCAATAAAGAATACCTGACAGCCTTACTACATTATATTCTTTTTTTTTATTGTCACCTGCTACCTGAATTGTGTGTTTCCCTTCATATAAATAAAAACCTTTTATATATTTCCACCATAAATTGGAGCAGAAATTTTCACCAGAAATTAAGTCTTTAATGCTCAAAATCTTCACGGCAAGGACCCCCAGACCCCCCACAGTGCTCCATTCAAGAAAACAGTCTCTGAGTTTCTGAGAAGAACAGTCACTTATTAAATAAATATAATTACTATTGACATGGCTTTATTGCTCCCTGTGAAAGTAATAAAATGTGTTGTCATTCAATTATGTGCTTTTTCATGTTTCACAACAACAACAATCAACAATATAAGGGCAAATTGCCACCATCTTTACTGATGGGGAGCAGTGTAAGGGACCTGGATAAAAAAACTCATAATTCTTATTTATATAGTCGTATGCTCAATACTTCCAAAAACACTTGCTAATGAAATCATTTCTGGCAGAAATCCTGAAGGCAGAGTGGTACTGCACACATGTGGTTAAACTCTCGTGCATGCAGCTGAGAACGCTAACCCTGTGTGTGAGTAGTGCCACCTCCCAGCTCGTTCACTGGTCAGGAGATGCCACCTGGTGGAGATCCCAGCACACTACAGCCGTAAAACCATAGCTAGCTGCTATAACAAAACAAAAACAAAGATCTTATTGCTGTATATTTACTAATCAAAACAGATCAGCTCATTGAGGGTTGGCAATCAGTATTGTCACAGAAAAATTGGTCGGGGCATCCATAACTGGAAGCCACATGATTAGCACTAGCCCACTAAGTTTTAGGTTGTTTTATCATATTAAATGCAAATCATTTACTGCGTACTGTAATAGGTGCCCAATGCATATATATTTCTACTTTTTCCTTGCAGGTGGTAGCCAGACATGAAGACTTACTGTCTCAGGCGACTGGAATAGAGTCTCTTGAAGGTAAAGAGCCACATTTACATATGTTACCCTTATCATTTCAAGAACAACAGCTTCATGGACAAGTTTTCCCCCTTCCTGGCTGCCGTTGGTTTTAGTTAATTTCAATACACTGCACAAATTAGTTGCACACACTTGGTTGAAAGAAGTAACCCATTTTAGTCAACATTTGGTCACATTTATTCAGGTTATATAGTTTTAGCATTATGATGCAACTGTGCAGTGAGCATTTTGAAAATTCTCCTCATTGGTGCATTTACGGATGCAGTAAAACCAAATGTGAGATTTGACTGTTGAAAACCACTGTGTGAGTGTCAATGGCCTCAGCTAATATTAATACACCAAAAAGAAACCTATTGGAGTATTAGACTCATCAGCAAGTTTATTTAAGTTTTTTATTTTTTATTTTGGTCAAATTTATACTTGTGTAGTAATGGTACTGGGAACACAGATTCATTTGAGCTAGTCTGCCAGAATCTTACGTTACACCCCTGTTTAATGGAAGTTGCTACCACATAGTCACTTGCATTGTTATTTTGCCAACGTCCAGGTTTGATTTTATGATAACATTCATGTCATTATTGTAATATTTTTCAGAAATCAGCTGTTAAGTCTCATATGTGAGACCTTTTCACCTGCACACATGGCACAACCTTTAGCCTAATCTTTCAACAGTATTTTCAAGCAATGATTACTGGATAATGTTGCACAATTATTTCAAGAATGGTGACCTGTTTTTCAAATTCTTTCTCTTCATCTGTTGCAGTTTAAGGGTTTTACCACAAGGGGGAGCCAGCATTCCTCAGATGAAGTGTGAACAAAATTTCCTCTTAAAATCAGTGTCAAAATATAATGAAATAAAACTATTTTTTATTGTTGTTGTTTTCAGGGGTCCTTCAGATGATGCAGACAAGGATCAGTGCTCTGCAGGCAGCTGTTGACAGGTAAATCTGTTTTCCTTTATCTTAAGTCAGATTAGATCGAGGTAATTCATTTATCCCATCACAAGGTTGTACAACCAAATTAAATGAAAGATGGGTTAATTGTCAGCATTTACACAGATATACAGATATGATTGACTCCAGCTACATAACAATCAAAGTTGAAGTTTTCACAAAAACTTAATTATTATATATTAAGAGATTAAGACTTTACTAAACAGCTCTTGTTCTGCTACTATTCAAAAGAAAGCCAATACTTGACTCCACTCATTTTAATAATTTGCTTTTAGCTAAGGTTTTAGATTAGAAATTGACTGTTCAACTGTTGGCACTTATTAATAAAAACAAAATATTTGAGATCTGGTTTTACCTATTTTATCATGTAGCACTTTGAGATTTGCTTAAATATAAAGTGCATTACAAATTAAAATTATTATTATTAGGAGAAAGCCTAGTATAGAATCTGCCCTTCATAAGGTCATCATGAATTACTTATTTTTATCAGCCGATGCTGGTTCTGTGCTTGGTCCACTCCTTTTCTCTATTTACATGCTTCCTTTAGGTCTCCTGACATGTAGACATAACATCAGTTTCCAGTTTAGCAGATGACACACAGATCTAAGCTGTGACCCTGTAAACCATTTTCAGAAAACTCTATACCTCCAAACTACCTTCAGGACATCCATAAGTGGACATCTCAAAATGTTCTCACTAGGCCTGTCATGATAATTACTTTTGTTGGACCAAATACTGTCCCAGAAATAATTGCGAAAACAATATTTGTGTCATTTTAAGACCATTTTATGCCATTTATATAATGATAATATAATAGTATAATAATGCAAGTAAACTATTTTTTAAGAACATTCAGACATTAGAATTAAAATGTAAATTTTTTAAAAAATATCCTAAATAAATAAAACTAATAAAATTAAAGCTGCAAGCAGCGTAGGGCGGGCCCTCACGCCGGGACGCGGCCGCAGTGCAGCAGCCGGAGGTCAAGAGACGCGCCTCTGTATTATCGCATATAATGGAGCGATTACAAAGCAGGTAAACGTCACTTTGCGTTTCTCCTATGTGGCGCTAGAGAACACCCGCTAATTTTATGTTGTGTGCCAATACGTGCCACAAACGGCTTTCATGTTGCCAGATGAGGGTGGTATGACTATGATTGAATATTGGCATGTAGATGTGTTCAGGGCGGGACTCATATCAACCATTTAAAGTTTGGGACAGATCTGAGCATGTACACTGAATAACAACTTTGAGTTTCATGCCGAATCATCAGTATTCGAGACCACACCACAGACACGCCCATCAACAAAAACTCACAGATAGCACAACACAGCTTTTCATCGTCAGTACCTCTAGATTGCACAGCAAAAATTTTAAGTTGATCCGATTAATGAACTCCTCCTACAGAATTAAAGTACGGTAAAGGGCCATAAATGGGCTGAAATTGAACATTCAAATCAAAATGGCAGACTTCCTGTTGGGTTTTGGGTATTGCCCCAAGAGGCTTTATTGTGCGTCTTGGCATGATACATGTGCCCAAACGTTACATGCATCTAGGTGAAACAGGGGATGCAGCGTTGAAGGGTCACATTCTGCTACCAGTAGGTGGAGCTATGAGTATGAGTGGATATTTGCCTGTAGATGTGTTCAGGGCGTGACCCTCATCAAACATGTGAAATTTGGCACAGATATGAGCATGTACAGTGAAGTTACAACAACTTCCTTTGTCATGGCGACGCAACAAACTTTGATGACACAGAGACGCAGTTACCCGAAAACGTACAAGCTTCATACAATACATAACAATCAATCATACAATCAATCAGAAACATACAATTATCAATGTCTTAAGGCACTTCTGAGACTATTTTTAAGTGGGTGTGGCCAATGTGTTAGGAGTAGTACATAACAGGATGAAACATGACACTTCCTGTTTCCAGCAGGTGGTGCTATGACTTGTGTTTTTGACATGTGCAACATATGGATGTGTTCAGGGCAGGACTCTCATCCTACATGTACTTTTTTTACAGATGTGAGCATGTACACTGAAATTACAACAACTTCCTGTTTTATGGCAAAGTATCCATTTTTGACACCACGCCACGGGCACGCCCACCCATGAAAACTCACAGATAGCAAAACTTTTCATCATCAATGCCTCTGCATGGCACAGCCAAAATTTGAAGTTGATCAGATTTTTTCCCCCTATGAGTTTGTTAAAGTATGTAATCTGTGAATCGTCAAAAATGGCCGTTAAAACCAAATGGCTGACTTCTTGTTGGGTTATGGGCATCACTCCCGGAGGCTTTTTTAAACGTCTGAAAGGTACTTAGGCCTACACTCTTTAATGTACCGTACATTTTTCTTTCGCACAGCTGGGACTTCTCACGAGACCCACCTCAATCTGTCTTGGTGACCTAGCTGCGCTGTGGATCTCTTCCTCTGTCTGTCCTGCTTGCCAGCCACTTCCAGTGCTGTGAGAGTGAAATCTAGTTGTTGTGTTTATAAACATGTGTTCATATGCACATGTACCAAGTGTGGGAACCAGACCATACACATTTTCAAAATCATTTTAAAACAAGAAAGCGATAATTTAGTCTCTCTTTCAAGATTACAACTCTGGACTAATACAAAATAGAAACCAAACGTCTGACATTGATTAATGATGTGTTCAAGTTTTATTGTCTTTCATCCACTTACCGAGTAGGCTATACAAATGATCGAAATGCCGATTGTCTATATGCTATATAAATAAAATGTTTTTTTATTGTTACCTCACTTCCCTCAAAAAACAGCCAAAAATGGCATGGTTGGCCCCACTTCCTGGCTTTTTAATGGATTATATCTAAAACAACATCCTGATTTGTAAAATAGGGAAACACAAGTGCCAAAAACCAGAGATTCAAAGTTCTTAAATGTTCAGGTTATAAGGTGGAAGGTCGGTAAGTTTCTGCAGCGTAAACGCTCTGTATGATGCCTTTATGCGCCTCCCTGGTTCTTAATGAAACTATGCATATTTTTTCAGGATAAGGACGAAGATTGTTGACCCGTATAACAAGATTGTGACCAGGATCACCCAGCTTGCCAGACTGCAGGTAACTCTTCACCACACATTTACTGTTCTGTTGCTGTGTGTCAATCAGTTTCTCTTTTCAGATGGCAGAATAAATGCATAGACAGTTATTTGTGTGGCTGTTTTACCAAAGAACATTGTTTTACTTTAGATTGGAAGCTTTCCAAAACCCACAGAGAAAGTGTAGGAGAGAGGTTCAGCATTTGCCTATATGTAGGCAAGGCATTTGTTGTCTGCAGAGCTCCAAGCTTCTGTGTATCCACAAGCAAGCAAGCAAGCACATGTGAGAACACTGGGCTGCAGTTCTCCTGTTTGTGCAGCTGAGGGAAATCCTGATTAAATATTGATGAAACAGCTGCTGTAAAAAGGTCAGTGAGATTCTGAGGGCTCTCTCCTGGGCTAATGGCCTTGCTGCGCTCAGATTTTCTCTCTGTATTCGTATGTACATGGTGATCACTCCCTGTCTTGTCTCTGGCCCCATGTGACTCAACAGCAGATCAGTCCAAGGCCTCTGTTCATAATTTTTCCCCTTGTCAACAACACAATGTCTTCCTCTCAGGCCACCTCTGATAATAAACATGGACACACACGTTCTGGAGATATCAGCCCTATGTAACTGCCTCTTTAAAAAGAGGTCCAGTTGATGAATGAGAATCAACACATATATTGTTTTGAATCAATATGACTGCAACCCACATGTATTTACAAACTATAACTAAATTGGATAATTAACATTGTTCAGTTCCTTCTTTGTGCGTCTGCTGCATCACTGAGTGAGAACAACAGATTAGCCAAAACATCCCGCATACGGGCGCTGCCATCTTGTACTCGTGACGTTACTTGGAGCCTGAGTTTGTGCAGTAGTGATCAGGATTGGCTCCCTGGTATCAACGCCCCGCCCATACTCCCAGCCGACTCAGGGCAGGGCTCAGCTGGCCTTTTTATAGCATCAAGTAACTAATTAAAACCAAATGCATAAGAAAAAGAACATACATCAGCATGATAATAGCTACCTAAAATGACAGAAACCTGTCAAACAGAAAGTCTGTGGGGGAAAAAATTCACATGAACTTTGATATTTTTGATTGATTATTTATGATTCTGATTCTGATTTTTAGTTTGACCCATGTCCAATCTGCTATTGTGGAGGGTGTGGGATTTATGACCAGTCACATGGGGGTCATTGAGATGCTGTGGTTTCACTTTTGGGGAGCTTTCATGTTTTTATGTACAGTATGTGTCTTTGAGAATGTTAGCATGCTGATGTTAGCAGAACTGCTAACATCGCAGGAGACTTGGTACACACAGATAGGTGGACACGCAGTGTCACAGAAACAATGCTTTACCCCTAGCTACACTTCTGTTCCTCCTTCCACTCCTCCCCACATTATACTGACCATCTTCTTCCTGTAAGGCATTCAAACTGAACTTTGCTGTCATTCTCTTTGTTTATTTTCACCCCAACCTTTTTTAATTTAAATTTTCTTTTTTACTTTGTTATAGGCCTGACCAATGGTGGACTTTTGAGACCTATAGAGATTACAGATATGTAATCATCATATATTTCACATTAAAAATATCTAGACTGATAAGTAACTAGCAACTATTGCTGTGAATTGATAAATACAATGGAGTAAAAAGTCTATATATATATGTGCTGTGTTTTAAACAAGCACAGCATGTTAGCATAGCAGAGTGTGTCACAGCTGAGCAGACGTTGGTGCGGACGGAGTCAAGTGGTGTCTTCACGTTAAGTTAACTAGTTTGTGAAATACATAGTGGAAAGTTAATAAAGTTTATAAACAACGAGCCCATCATATTTATATATTATTTATATATATATATATATATACACACACACACACAGTGGGGAGAACAAGTATTTGATACTCGCCTGCTCGCTGCCGAAACTGAATTGTCTTCAACTTTTTGTACACAACGCGCAGCACAAATCATTGGAAGAGACACTGATCCTCACTGTTTGTGAGTTTCCAGAACCTATTACTGTTTACTAAATAGGACATCAACAGGAGGGAATTCATATGGCAGAGAATCCCCACAAAACTAGATGAAGGCCTATCAGGTAAAGTTATGGAGCCTATAAATTTAATTTGAGTTAAATTGGCTACAGCTGTACAGCGCATAGAAGCCATTGCCATGGTTACCCTCAATAGAGTGCCTGCCGTTTACTCGTGGAGTGCTGTCTTACTTCTCCCACACGCTGCAGTCGATAATAACGCGTTAACGTGCCCAGCCCTAATTAGGTTCCAAGCACGACCGTGTGAGGTCCCTATTGAATTTGCTAAGATTATATTTAGGGCCCGAGCACGACCGTGTGAGGTCCTTATTGAATTTGCTAAGATTATTATTTTTTTCTGCAAAGTAGGCTCAACTGACATGGCCTAAACATACTCGAAAACTCACCAAAATTTGCAAACATGTCAGAACTGGTGAAAAATTTCATATTTTATGGGTTTCGCACATGGGTGTGACAAAATGACTTGCTAGCGCCACCTTGAAAATTGGAAAAGATTATCCCCTCGTTCACGTTCAACCTACATGTACGAAATTTTCTGGGGACATGTATCATATCATGACGCACAAAAAAGCCTCAAGAACCCATAGACTAAAGTCAACAGGAAGTCGGCCATTTTGAATTTTACGGCCATTTTTGGATGATTTACACACTCCGTACTTTAACGAACTCCTCCTAGGGATTTAGTCGGATCAACGTCAAATTTCTGCTGTGCCTTCTAAAGGCATTGACGATGAAAAGTTGTGCTATTTGCGAGTTTTCGTCAATGGGCGTGTCTGTGGCGTCGATGATTCGCCATGAAACAGGAAGTTGTTGTAACTTCAGTGTACATGCTCACATCTGGACCAAACTGTACATGTAGGATGAGAGTCAAGCCCTGAACACATGTACATGCCGACATTCACCCACAGTCATAGCGCCACCTGCTGGCAACAGGAAGTGACCTTTAACGAAGCAGCCCCCGCCGCACGTTTCACCTACGTGCACAAATTTTCTGTGGTACGTGGAGGACCGATCCTGACACAGTCAGAAATAAATACAGAAATAAATAAATGTTCAATAAATAAATAAGCATCCAATTAAATACACAAAAAAATTAAAGCTGCAAGCAGCGTTGGGCGGGCCCTCGCACTTGTAAGCGCGTCCGCGTGTGAGCCGGCCGAGTTGCATATTCTGGAGCTCTGCCGGTGCGGCTGTGAATTTCCTACGCGGTTATGTCGCCGCATGAAGGTGCTATATGTCACTTCCTGTGTCCCCTATGTGGAGCTACATAGCACTTGCCGCTATGAATATAAATCGGTATTGACGTGTAGATGTCTGGGGGTCAGAGAGTTATCAAGCACGCAAAGTTTGGTTCAGATGTGAGCATGTACACTGAACAATAATGTACCCAAACAATAAAATAAATTCCTTTTATATTTCCCTGCCTTGTTGTTTATGTGTACATACAGAGGAAGAATGTGATAACAGCACACATTTCATCGTTACTGTGTGCTGTACCGCAGTTCTGTGTCCATGCATGCAGCAAACTGAAAGCACTGTCTGTCGGAGCGTCTACGTGAAAAGAGAAGGAAGACATGGCTGGTAGTGACTTCAGAGTTGTTAAACACCTCAGCGCACTGAAGGAAGCCATCTGACTGTGTGAGGGGCAAGATCGTTGATGTCTGCAGGCAGAGTAGGCCTAGAGCTCTCCTGTCTGACTGGTCCACCAATAGCAGAGAAGATGACCCCTTGAGACACAGCCCCTCCTCATTTGCATAATGAGTCAGAAATGCATACAGAAATTTAAAAAGGACAGGCAGAAATAAATACCATGGGTGAAAATAAATAAGGTAGAAAAATACAAAGGAAGAATAAAACAGACAAAAATATTAAAACACACACATAAATAAATATATTAAAAAAATTAGTAATAAATAAAGTTGAAGATTATAAGAGAATAAATAATAAGGTAATTATAACAAAGGTGAATAAGTAAAGGCACTAATTAAAATATATACATTTATGTCTCCTTGTATAATTTAATTAATACCAACATTTATTTATTTACTTTATTTTTTTGTGTATTTAATTGGAAGCTTATTTATTTATTGAGCATTTATTTATTTCTGTATTTATTTCTGACTGTGTCAGGATCGGTCCTCCATAGCGGGGTGGGAGAGTTATCAAGCACGTAAAGTTTGGTTCAGATGTTAGCATGTACACTGAAGTTACAACAACTTCCTGTGTCATGGCGAAGACTTGATCTTTGACGCCACGCCACGGACACACCCATCGACGAAAACTCGCAAATAGCACAACTTTTCATCTTCAATGCCTTTAGAAGGCACAGCACAAATTTGAAGTCGGTCGGACTAAATCCCTAGGAGGAGTTCGTTAAAGTACGAAGTGTGTAAATCATCCAAAATTTGACGTAAAATTCAAAATGGCCGACTTCCTGTTGGGTTTAGGCTATGGCTCCAAGAGACTTTTTTGTGCGTCTGGACAAGATACACGTACCACAGAAAATTCGTGCACGTAGGTGAAACGTGCGGCGGGGGCTGCTTCGTTAAAAGTCACTTCCTGTTGCCAGCAGGTGGCGCTATGACTGTGGGTGAATGTCAGCATGTACATGTGTTCAGGGCGGGACTCTCATCCTACATGTACAGTTTGGTCCAGATGTGAGCATGTACACTGAAGTTACGACAACTTCCGTGTCATGGCGAAGAGTTGATCTTTGACGCCACGCCACGGACACGCCCATTGACGAAAACTTGCAAATAGCACAACTTTTCATCTTCAATGCCTTTAGAAGGCACAGCAGAAATTTGAGGTCGGTCGGACTAAATCCCTAGGAGGAGTTCGTTAAAGTACGAAGTGTGTAAATCATCCAAAATTTGACGTAAAATTCAAAATGGCCGACTTCCTGTTGGGTTTAGGCTATGGCTCCAAGAGACTTTTTTGTGCGTCTGGACAAGATACACGTACCACAGAAAATTCGTGCACGTAGGTGAAACATGCGGCGGGGGCTGCTTCGTTAAAGGTCACTTTCTATTGCCAGCAGGTGGCGCTATGACTGTGGGTGAATGTCGGCATGTACATGTGTTCAGGGCGGGACTCTCATCCTAGATGTACAGTTTGGTCCAGATGTGAGCATGTACACTGAAGTTACAACAACTTCCTGTTTCATGCGAATCATCGACGCCACGGACACGCCCATTGACGAAAACGCGCAAATAGCACAACTTTTCATCGTCAATGCCTTTAGAAGGCACAGCAGAAATTTGACGTCGATCCGACTAAATCCCTAGGAGGAGTTCGTTAAAGTACGAAGTGTGTAAATCATCCAAAATGGCCGTAAAATTCAAAATGGCCGACTTCCTGTTGACTTTAGGCTATGGGTTCTTGAGGCTTTTTTGTGCGTCTTGATATGATACATGTCCCCAGAAAATTTCGTACATGTAGGTTGAACGTGAACGAGGGGCTAATTTTTTCCAATTTTCTAGGTGGCGCTAGCGAGTCATTTTGCAACGCCCATGTGCGAAACTTGTAGAATACGAAATTTTTCACCGGTTCTGACATGTTTGCAAATTTTGGTGAGTTTTCGAGAATGTTTAGGCCATGTCAGTTGAGCCTACTTTGCAGAAAAAAGAAAAAAAAAAAAAAAAATTAAAGCTGCAAGCAGCGTTGGGCGGGCCCTCGCACTTGTAAGCGCGTCCGCGCGTGAGCCGGCCGAGTTGCACATTCTGGAGCTCTGCCGGTGCGGCTGTGAATTTCCTACGCGGTTCCGACGCCGCATGAATGTGCTATATGTCACTTCCTGTGTCCCCTATGTGGAGCTACATAGCACTTGCCGCTATGAATATAAATCGGTATTGACGTGTAGATGTCTGCGGGGTGGGAGAGTTATCAAGCACGTAAAGTTTGTTTCAGATGTGACATGTACACTGAACAATAATGTACCCAAACAATAAAATAAATTCCTTTTATATTTCCCTGCCTTGTTGTTTATGTGTACATACAGAGGAAGAATGTGAGAACAGCACACATTTCATCGTTACTGTGTGTTAGAGCATGGGAGAACAGTGGATACTTTTAATACAGCCCACACCCCTAATACTGTGTAACTATAACAAGTAGAGAACAGAAGAAAAAGATGTTCTTTCTTTACAACTGTCTGCATAGCTTATTCATATTGTGTAATGAATGAAAATAAATAGGCCTACTAGGCTCCTCTCTACTTTGACATTTAAGATTAGCTTGTTTGATCCACCTTCATACACATGTGACATTACTGTACAACTTGAGAAAGGTGAGTTGTTTTCTGCTCCAGCCTGCCTAAAAGAAAAGCGTTTTGGGATTAAATGGACTTTATTAGCTGCTGCAGTGCAGGATGAACTCAGAATAGACCCATTTCTCACCTTATTATTCTAAATCATGCAACGAAGAAGAAGAAATGCATAAGAAATCCTGGGACAAAATCTGTCCACAAATACTGTACAGCATGTAGTCTGATGAACAAGACTTGTGTTATAGCTGACTTGGGCAGTGAAATGTTTAATTTTTAATTCATGTGGTCATAGTTGTCCACAACTCAAATCAGAATATAAGAAGAAATGTTTTATACCACCTCAAGAAGGCTTCCTATCAGAAAGGTAGGAAGGTATTTCAAATGTACAACTGCAGTACTTAAATCTAAGTAAAGTAATTTCCCTGACATTACTGTGTTACGCATGTAACAGGTTTTATACTTCCTGTGAGTATAATCCAATCAATCTTATTTTCATACTGTATATCCGTTGTGTAATTTGATAAATTGTGTTGTATGTGTCGTCGCTACTGAGACTCTTGCAGAGAAGACTCTGACTGCAACATGCGTCTTTGTAAAGAGAGAAACGGACAGAAAAAGTCTCTAACTCTGCCTGTCAGCTCGCTCTGCTCCGTTAAAACTGAATTTACCATACAGAATTGAATACGAGTGCACTCCAGATTTAGCTGCAGCCAGCTGACCGTGTGCTTCTCCCTATACCGCAGTTCTGTGTCCATGCATGCAGCAAACTGAAAGCACTGTCTGTCGGAGCGTCTACGTGAAAAGAGAAGGAAGACATTGCTGGTAGTATTGTCTTCAGAGTTGTTAAACACCTCAGCGCACTGAAGGAAGCCATCTGACTGTGTGAGGGGCAAGATCGTTGATGTCTGCAGGCAGAGTAGGAGCTCTCCTGTCTGACTGGTCCACCAATAGCAGAGAAGATGACCCCTTGAGACACAGCCCCTCCTCATTTGCATAATGAGGCAGAAATGCATACAAAAATTTAAAAAGACAGGCAGAAATAAATACCATGGGTGAAAATAAATAAGGTAAATAAATACAAAGGAAGAATAAAACAGACAAAAATATTAAAACACACACATAAATAAATACATTAAAAAAATTAGTAATAAATAAAGTTGAATAAACAAATAAGGTAATTATAACAAAGGTGAATAAGTAAAGGCACTAATTAAAATATACATTTATGTCTCCTTGTATAATTTAATTACTACCTACATTTATTTATTTACTTTATTTTTTTGTGTATTTAATTGGATGCTTATTTATTTATTGAGCATTTATTTATTTCTGTATTTATTTCTGGCTGTGTCAGGATCGGTCCTCCATAGCGGGGTGGGAGAGTTATCAAGCACGTAAAGTTTGGTTCAGATGTGAGCATGTACACTGAAGTTACAACAACTTCCTGTGTCATGGCGAAGACTTGATCTCTGACGCCACGCCACGGACACACCCATTGACGAAAACTCGCAAATAGCACAACTTTTCATCTTCAATGCCTTTAGAAGGCACAGCACAAATTTGAAGTCGGTCGGACTAAATCCCTAGGAGGAGTTCGTTAAAGTACGAAGTGTGTAAATCATCCAAAATTTGACGTAAAATTCAAAATGGCCGACTTCCTGTTGTTTAGGCATCGCTCCAAGAGGCTTTTTTGTGCGTCTGGACAAGATACACGTACCACAGAAAATTCGTGCACGTAGGTGAAACGTGCGGCGGGGGCTGCTTCGTTAAAAGTCACTTCCTGTTGCCAGCAGGTGGCGCTATGACTGTGGGTGAATGTCAGCATGTACATGTGTTCAGGGCGGGACTCTCATCCTACATGTACAGTTTGGTGCAGATGTGAGCATGTACACTGAAGTTACGACAACTTCCGTGTCATGGCGAAGAGTGATCTTTGACGCCACGCCACGGACACGCCCATTGACGAAAACTTGCAAATAGCACAACTTTTCATCTTCAATGCCTTTAGAAGGCACAGCAAAATTTGAGGTCGGTCGGACTAAATCCCTAGGAGGAGTTCGTTAAAGTACGAAGTGTGTAAATCATCCAAAATTTGACGTAAAATTCAAAATGGCCGACTTCCTGTTGGTTTAGGCTATGGCTCCAAGAGACTTTTTTGTGCGTCTGGACAAGATACACGTACCACAGAAAATTCGTGCACGTAGGTGAAACGTGCGGCGGGGGCTGCTTCGTTAAAAGTCACTTCCTGTTGCCAGCAGGTGGCGCTATGACTGTGGGTGAATGTCAGCATGTACATGTGTTCAGGGCGGGACTCTCATCCTACATGTACAGTTTGGTCCAGATGTGAGCATGTACACTGAAGTTACGACAACTTCCGTGTCATGGCGAAGAGTTGATCTTTGACGCCACGCCACGGACACGCCCATTGACGAAAACTTGCAAATAGCACAACTTTTCATCTTCAATGCCTTTAGAAGGCACAGCACAAATTTGAGGTCGGTCGGACTAAATCCCTAGGAGGAGTTCGTTAAAGTACGAAGTGTGTAAATCATCCAAAATTTGACGTAAAATTCAAAATGGCCGACTTCCTGTTGGATTTAGGCATGGCTCCAAGAGACTTTTTTGTGCGTCTGGACAAGATACACGTACCACAGAAAATTCGTGCACGTAGGTGAAACGTGCGGCGGGGGCTGCTTCGTTAAAGGTCACTTTCTGTTGCCAGCAGGTGGCGCTATGACTGTGGGTGAATGTCGGCATGTACATGTGTTCAGGGCGGGACTCTCATCCTAGATGTACAGTTTGGTCCAGATGTGAGCATGTACACTGAAGTTACAACAACTTCCTGTTTCATGCGAATCATCGACGCCACGGACACGCCCATTGACGAAAACGCGCAAATAGCACAACTTTTCATCGTCAATGCCTTTAGAAGGCACAGCAGAAATTTGACGTCGATCCGACTAAATCCCTAGGAGGAGTTCGTTAAAGTACGAAGTGTGTAAATCATCCAAAAATGGCCGTAAAATTCAAAATGGCCGACTTCCTGTTGACTTTAGGCTATGGGTTCTTGAGGCTTTTTTGTGCGTGATATGATACATGTCCCCAGAAAATTTCGTACATGTAGGTTGAACGTGAACGAGGGGCTAATTTTTTCCAATTTTCTAGGTGGCGCTAGCGAGTCATTTTGCAACGCCCATGTGCGAAACTTGTAGAATACGAAATTTTTCACCGGTTCTGACATGTTTGCAAATTTTGGTGAGTTTTCGAGATGTTTAGGCCATGTCATTTGGGCCTACTTTGCAGAAAAAAAAAAAAAAAAAAAAAAAAATCCGAGCAAATTCAATAGGGACCTCACACGGTCGTGCTCGGGCCCTAATTAAAGCTGCAAGCAGCGTTGGGCGGGCCCTCGCACTTATAAGCGCGTCCGCGTGTGAGCCGGCCGAGTTGCATATTCTGGAGCTCTGCCGGTGCGGCTGTGAATTTGCTACGCGGTTATGACGCCACATGAAGGTGTTATATGTCACTTCCTGTGTCCCCTATGTGGAGCTACATAGCACTTGCCGCTATGAATATAAATCGGTGTTGGCGTGTAGATGTCTGCGGGGTGGGAGAGTTATCAAGCACGTAAAGTTTGTTTCAGATGTGAGCATGTACACTGAACAATAATGTACCCAAACAATAAAATAAATTCCTTTTATATTTCCCTGCCTTGTTGTTTATGTGTACATACAGAGGAAGAATGTGAGAACAGCACACATTTCATCGTTACTGTGTGCTGTACCGCAGTTCTGTGTCCATGCATGCAGCAAACTGAAAGCACCGTCTGTCGGAGCGTCTATGTGAAAAGAGAAGGAAGACATTGCTGGTAGTATTGTCTTCAGAGTTGTTAAACACCTCAGCGCACTGAAGGAAGCCATCTGACTGTGTGAGGGGCAAGATCGTTGATGTCTGCAGGCAGAGTAGGAGCTCTCCTGTCTGACTGGTCCACCAATAGCAGAGAAGATGACCCCTTGAGACACAGCCCTCCTCATTTGCATAATGAGGCAGAAATGCATACAAAAATTTAAAAAAGACAGGCAGAAATAAATACCATGGGTGAAAATAAATAAGGTAAATAAATACAAAGGAAGAATAAAACAGACAAAAATATTAAAACACACACATAAATAAATACATTAAAAAAATTTGTAATAAATAAAGTTGAATAAACAAATAAGGTAATTATAACAAAGGTGAATAGTAAAGGCACTAATTAAAATATATACATTTATGTCTCCTTGTATAATTTAATTACTACCTACATTTATTTATTTACTTTATTTTTTTGTGTATTTAATTGGATGCTTATTTATTTATTGAGCATTTATTTATTTCTGTATTTATTTCTGACTGTGTCAGGATCGGTCCTCCATAACGGGGTGGGAGAGTTATCAAGCACGTAAAGTTTGGTTCAGATGTGAGCATGTACACTGAAGTTACAACAACTTCCTGTGTCATGGCGAAGACTTGATCTCTGACGCCACGCCACGGACACACCCATTGACGAAAACTCGCAAATAGCACAACTTTTCATCTTCAATGCCTTTAGAAGGCACAGCACAAATTTGAAGTCGGTCGGACTAAATCCCTAGGAGGAGTTCGTTAAAGTACGAAGTGTGTAAATCATCCAAAATTTGACGTAAAATTCAAAATGGCCGACTTCCTGTTGATTTTAGGGCATCGCTCCAAGAGGCTTTTTTGTGCGTCTGGACAAGATACACGTACCACAGAAAATTCGTGCACGTAGGTAAAACGTGCGGCGGGGGCTGCTTCGTTAAAAGTCACTTCCTGTTGCCAGCAGGTGGCGCTATGACTGTCTGTGAATGTCAGCATGTACATGTGTTCAGGGCGGGACTCTCATCCTACATGTACAGTTTGGTCCAGATGTGAGCATGTACACTGAAGTTACGACAACTTCCGTGTCATGGCGAAGAGTTGATCTTTGACGCCACGCCACGGACACGCCCATTGACGAAAACTTGCAAATAGCACAACTTTTCATCTTCAATGCCTTTAGAAGGCACAGCACAAATTTGAGGTCGGTCGGACTAAATCCCTAGGAGGAGTTCGTTAAAGTACGAAGTGTGTAAATCATCCAAAATTTGACGTAAAATTCAAAATGGCCGACTTCCTGTTGGGTTTAGGCTATGGCTCCAAGAGACTTTTTTGTGCGTCTGGACAAGATACACGTACCACAGAAAATTCGTGCACGTAGGTGAAACGTGCGGCGGGGGCTGCTTCGTTAAAGGTCACTTTCTGTTGCCAGCAGGTGGCGCTATGACTGTGGGTGAATGTCGGCATGTACATGTGTTCAGGGCGGGACTCTCATCCTACATGTACTGTTTGGTCCGGATGTGAGCATGTACACTGAAGTTACAACAACTTCCTGTTTCATTGCGAATCATCGACGCCACGGACACGCCCATTGACGAAAACGCGCAAATAGCACAACTTTTCATCGTCAATGCCTTTAGAAGGCACAGCAGAAATTTGAGGTCGATCCGACTAAATCATCCAAAAATGGCCATAAAATTCAAAATGGCCGACTTCCTGTTGACTTTAGGCTATGGGTTCTTGAGGCTTTTTTGTGCGTCTTGATACGATACATGTCCCCAGAAAATTTCGTACATGTAGGTTGAACGTGAACGAGGGGCTAATCATTTCCAATTTTCTAGGTGGCGCTAGCGAGTCATTTTGCCACGCCCATGTGTGAAACTTGTAGAATACGAAATTTTTCACCGGTTCTGACATGTTTGCAAATTTTGGTGAGTTTTCGAGTATGTTTAGGCCATGTCATTTGGGCCTACTTTGCAGAAAAAAAAAAAAAAAAAAAAAAAAAAAAAAAAAAAAAAAATCCGAGCAATTTCAATAGGGACCTCGCACGGTCGTGCTCGGGCCCTAATAATCCGAGCAAATTCAATAGGGACCTCACACGGTCGTGCTCGGGCCCTAATAAAGTAAATAAATAAATGTAGATAGTAATTAAATTATACAAGGAGACATAAATCTATATATTTTAATTAGTGCCTTTACTTACCTTTGTTATAATTACCTTATTTGTTTATTCAACTTTATTTATTACAAATTTTTTAAATGTATTTATTTATGTGTGTGTTTTAATATTTTGGTCTGTTTTATTCTTCCTTTGTATTTTTTTACCTTATTTATTTTCACCCATGGTATTTATTTCTGCCTGTCCTTTTTAAATTTCTGTATGCATTTCTGCCTCATTATGCAAATGAGGGGCTGTGTCTCAAGGGGTCATCTTCTCTGCTATTGGTGGACCAGTCAGACAGGAGAGCTCCTACTCTGCCTGCAGACATCAACGATCTTGCCCCTCACACAGTCAGATGGCTTCCTTCAGTGTGCTGAGGTGTTTAACAACACTGAAGACAATACTACCAGCAATGTCTTCCTTCTCTTTTCACGTAGACGCTCCGAAAGACAGTGCTTTCAGTTTGCTGCATGCATGGACACAGAACTGCGGTATAGGGAGAAGCACACGGTCAGCTGGCTGCAGCTAAATCTGGAGTGCACTCGTATTCAATTCTGTATGGTAAATTCAGTTTTAACGGAGCAGAGCAAGGTGACAGGCAGAGTTAGAGACTTTTTCTGTCCGTTTCTCTATTTACAAAGACGCATGTTGCAGTCAGAGTCTTCTCTGAGATGCGATGCGAGCACGACATTTTACACAATGACACAATTTATCAAATTACACAACGGATATACAGTATGAAAATAAGATTGATTGGATTATACTCACAGGAAGTATAAAACCTGTTACATGCGTCTATTAAAAGTAAAGTAACACAAAAATGTCAGGGAAATTACTTTACTTAGATTTAAGTACTGCAGTTGTACATTTGAAATACCTTCCTACCTTTCTTAAAGGAAGCCTTCTTGAGGTGGTATAAAACATTTCTTCTTATATTCTGATTTGAGTTGTGGACAACTATGACCACATGAATTAAAAAAATTAAACATTTCACTGCCCAAGTCAGCTATAACACAAGTCTTGTTCATCAGACTACATGCTGTACAGTATTTGTGGACAGGATTTCTTATGCATTTCTTCTTCTTCGTTGCATGATTTAGAATAATAAGGTGAGAAATGGGTCTATTCTGAGTTCATCCTGCACTGCAGCAGCTAATAAAGTCCATTTAATCCCAAAAACGCTTTTCTTTTAGGCAGGCTGGAGCAGAAAACAACTCACCTTTCTCAAGTTGTACAGTAATGTCACATGTGTATGAAGGTGGATCAAACAAGCTAATCTTAAATGTCAAAGTAGAGAGGAGCCTAGTAGGCCTATTTATTTTCATTCATTACACAATATGAATAAGCTATGCAGACAGTTGTAAAGAAAGAACATCTTTTTCTTCTGTTCTCTACTTGTTATAGTTACACAGTATTAGGGGTGTGGGCTGTATTAAAAGTATCCACTGTTCTCCCATGCTCTAACACACAGTAACGATGAAATGTGTGCTGTTCTCTCATTCTTCCTCTGTATGTACACATAAACAACAAGGAAGGGAAATATAAAAGGAATTTATTTTATAGTTTGGGTACATTATTGTTCAGTGTACATGCTCACATCTGAAACAAACTTTACGTGCTTGATAACTGTCCCACCCTGCAGACATCTACACACCAATACTGATTTATAGTCATAGCGGCAAGTGCTATGTAGCTCCACATAGGGGACACAGGAAGTGACATATAACACCTTCATGCGGCTTCATAACCGCGTAACAAATTCACAGCCGCACCGGCAGAGCTCCAGAATATGCAACTCGGCCGGCTCACGCGCGGACGCGCTTACAAGTGCGAGGGCCCGCCCAACGCTGCTTGCAGCTTTAATATTATATTTAATTTCTCTCAATAGATCCTTCTTAATATTACACACTAGTCTGCAAGATGTTGTAACCCAAATTGCTCCCAATGGCTGTGAAATCAGTGTGTGAACGTTTATGAATATGTATATCTGGAGCAGATCGCACCTTAGCCTCTGCCTCAGTGTATGAATGTTTGTGAATGGGGTGAATATGATGTAGTGTTAAAGCGTTTTGAGTGGTCGGAAAGACTAGAAAGGCGCTATAGACGTACAGACCATTGACCATGATCAGGTTTGGAAAGAGGATTAGTTAACTGGTTAAGAAAAAGAGATATTTTGTCTGATTCAAAGAGGCCAGTCTGGTTTACGCCTCAAACAACGGCCTTAAACTGGGCCTCACTGTCTCACTCGAGCGCCTCAGCAGTGCATCACGTTTACTTTAATAATTGTTAAAAAGTGCTGGATATTTTGGATTGAGTTTGATTCAAATACCTCACCATCTTGCCTCCTCCTTCGATTCCTGCTCCAGGTGGCCTGTGACCTGCTGCGGAGGATCATTCGTATCTTGTACCTGAGCAAGAGGCTGCAGGGTCAGCTACAGGGGGGCAGCAGGGAGCTCACCAAGGCTGCTCAGAGCCTCAATGAACTAGGTAAGGACATGCATGTTTACTGATGTCTAATCCATAGTTCACTCTTTATTTATATTTAATGCTGAAACACATATTTCACCCAAAAAAAACTGATTAGATAAACATCTTCCAAAAAATAAGTTAAGTAGTTTTTAAAAAACGTATTCTTTCAAGCTGTCATTGGATATAACTGAGGTCTTGTCACCTCTGGATTAGTTGTTGTAGAAGTGGACACAAGGCAAGATGTTTGGCTGCGAAATATGTATCTGGAGCAGTGGCTAATCTATAGTGTGGATGTGTTGTGGTCAATAGGATCAGGGGAAGAGGATATCATAAGCTGCTTCAGTGACGACAGGGCTGTTGACCTTTAAATCAGAAAATGGGGCCTGCTGTGTCAGCTGTAGGGTGCACGGCATGCTGCTTTGCGAAGGCCGAGAGATTAAACACTAACCAGATCTTCAACAAGACTCAAACATAAACCCACAAAAAGATCATTAGAGCAGTCATAGTTTTACCAATTTATTAATATTTTGAAAAGCAGAGCGGGTTTGTATTTAAGTAATTCTGCCATTGGCCTGTATCTGATAACACACGGTATTGCATAAAGGCATCTCTGTTAAACATTCCATTAAGTGGGCACTTGAACTTGTTGCTTCCTGGAAAGTGAAACCAGCTTGGCTGTTTGACTTGTTGTCCTACCACTTCGAAAGGCAAAGGTGAATACACATCATAACAATGGGCAAGTAGGATATATGTGGGGATAATGCTGCACATTTTCCGACAGTCTCTCTTCAAAGAGGTGTTGTACTTGTTTGTTCAGATGAGCAGTGATAAAATTAGTTGTGTAAAGAATAAAAAAAACTTGAGAGATTTTAAAACCCTGCATAGTTTCACACCTCACAGCTGGCCAATGTGTAAAGTGGGCGTGATTGTCAAGGTGTCTGTTTTGGAGAGACAGAAATTGTTGAAAGCAGCCCCCCGGATTTCGCTACTGCTAGTGTTATACACTGTCAAAAGATCTGCTAAGCACTTTGTGTGAAGCATACCTTACTGTCAAATATCCAGCCCCAACATGGAAATATATCACATAAAGGCGGTAATGCCACCATTTGGGTGGGGGAACTTTTTAGGCTGTAACCATACCCTTCTGATGGGGTGTATGATGAGGTCACAACAGAGGTACCCAGTTCTCCATCATTCTTTTGGTCAGAATTGCTGGGTCAAACAGTGGCTAGATAGCTTCAGAGCACTGTGTGACCTTCTGGTGTTAGCACAGGAAAAGCGATGCATTACATGTCACCACCACCACTAATCTATCTGCCATACTAGAGTGGGTTCACAAGGACAAGTGTTTTCAGAAGGCTGTGCCTGCTAGCCACAGGCGCGCGCACACACACACACACACACACACACAGAGGCTTGCACAAATTCCATCGGCTGCAAAGAGCTTTTAAATGGGGTCAGTGTCCTCAGCAACAAGCTCTTTTAGGTGATACAGCGCTGGCTTCTGGTCTCTGCTATGTCAGTCAGTTATTGTCCAATCATTCAAACAATTTCTCAAGCAGGCTTTTTTGCTTTGTGTTTTGTTATGGTTTGCACCATGGGTACCTGTAATCACTTCAGCGGGGTTTAAAGATGGTCATCTGAACAATAGTTTATTTTCAGTGCTATTTCCTTTTCCCATAGGCTACTTAACTTCTACAATATGTACACTATATAGCTGAAGTATTATTAGCTAAACTTATTAGCAATGAGCAACTACCCATCTTGTCCACTTGGTTGGTTTTGAAACGTCTCCGTTTTAGGTCCTAGTTTTCACCATTTTAGTCTGGACAGGAGGTGCAAATGTAGCAAAAGAAAATGTAGTAGTGTGGATGGAGCCTGAATAAGAAAATGAACTGGTGGAGGTGTTAGTGCCAGGGGACGACAGTAGGGGGTCAGTTTGTTTGGGTGAAGTCTGTCTCTCTTAAAAAAGACAATTGCTCCCAGAACAGATTAAAGATGTCCAAAAAAAAAAAAAGCACGCATTGTGAGCCCTGCAAAGCAGACTGAAGCCAGTTGTGGAGGCTAAGGAGTCTGCTGAAGCAACCAGCACCTACTGTGGGAATGGGACATGAGATAAAAACAGGCTTTCCACACTGCTTTAATAAGAAATTAAAGAGATGTTTAAAATCTGATTTGGTCAACTCAGACTGTCTTTCAAAAGTGCAAGATAGCACCTGTTGATCATTTACTACTTTTGCCTTAATGAATATGCAATTTGGGGAGTTGGAAAGTTGTAGGAGGGTAACATGCAAATACGTTTATTTACTACATGCAATGTGATCTAACAAGGCTAAAAGCAATTTTAATGTGAGGGCAACAGCATCTGTATTTAATACGTTTGAAAGGAATGTGCAAACGGCCAAGTGTTACACAGAGATGGCTGCTGTTATCGTTGTGAGGAGACACAGCCGTAATGAAAGAAAACGTAGAGAAATTAAAAATATTAGATAATATTATTGGTGATTGTTCCCTCTGGCTGGATGAAGCACGATCTGCTGCCATTTCCTGGGTCATTCCAGCATACTGTATCTGTTTCTGCTGGGTTTTCCCAAAGCAGTTTTTCAGGTGTACTTTCCCAACTACTTAGTGCGATCTTAGGCAGGATGGGCAGGTACATACGATTTCCACATACTCGGGATGCACTGAAGGAAACAAAGCAAGGTTTTTACGCAGTTGTTGCTTTCCCTCCAGACTCTTTAAGGCGGAAACCATTAAAACACACAAAACCCTCATTTAAATACTGTCACCTCCATTGTGTTTGCTCCTATTGTCATCTATGCAATAATTCTTAGTGGACCACCCGTAACAGGTACTACAATTGCACGTGCAATATTTTAGACTGCACACGCAATTTAGTTCTCTTTATTCGCGATGTTAGTAAATCAGGCCCTTATTGTTGAGGGGGAGAACAGCGACCGAGGTGATGCAGGCTGTGCTCTGTCAGGGTAAAAGAGAGTATGTTGAGCATCCATAGCATGAGCCGTGTTTACTGACTGGGCGTAGCCGGGGACTGGTGCAATTAGCGTCCTTTTTCCCTGTTGTCTCTGGACGGGTGAAGCCTCCAGAGCTTCTCCTGAATGCGGCCTCTTTCAGCAACCTGTGGTGAGAGGATGAGCAGAGCTTGAGCACCGGAAGGGGTTGTTTGTTTCGTTTTCTTGTGCTCAGCTGGCGAAACTTCAGAATGACACCCGGGATGTTGCTCGGCCGCTCGGCTGCTCAGAGTCACATGCAGAGTAACAGAGGGGCCACTGCAATATCTGATGGGTGGGTTCATCAGGCAGATCCGTTTAGTGCTTTGACAGCTTGGGGGGAGGTTGTAATGTTGCAGTCCCTGAGCAGCTGCTGCCACCACAAACAACTTTGGACCAGGATGGTTGCGTACATAGGATGGTCCTATAGAATGTGGGGGTAAGAACTGTGGCTTTGGGTCTGGATCCTGCTCAGAGGACCGGAAAGAGAGACGGAATAGGAGCCATATTGGCTCAGCTTTGACCTAAACCCCACCTCCAGTGTATTTTGACATTTCTATGATATTTCATTTCCTTACAATGTTGATTACCCACATAGTTCGCCAAATATTTTTTGACAAATAGTTTTATTTTGTGCTCAAAGTTGCAAAAGTTGCCTAGTTTGGGGCGGCTGTGGCTCAGGAGGTAGAGCGGGTTGCCTATTAATTGGAAGGTCGGCGGTTCAATCCCCGGTACCTCCAGGCTGCATGTCGAAGTGTCCTTGGGCAAGATACTGAACCCTGATTTGCCCCTGGCGGCTGTTCCGTCAGTGTATGAATGTGTGTGAATGTTAGTTTCTGTTTGAGCACTTAGGCTCAGCGTATGAATGTGGGTGAATGGTGAATGCAGATGTAGTGTAAAAGACTAGAAAGGCGCTATACAAATACGGAGCATTTACATTTAGTTGCTGAAACGGGGTTGTGACATATGACTATAGTAATTCCATAAGTCATACGTCATTCTCCAAGCTTGCGCAGGCGCACTGTCATGCCTTGGTCTTCATTTTATTTTTTAGTTTCCTCGTCTTGGTTTAGTGTGCTGTTCATTTTCATTATGGCATTGTGCGTGCGGTATTGGAGGACAGATTACAGAAAAGGCGTCGCACTTTCACATGCCACCGTCTTATATACAGTCTGCAACATGTATTTTACAGACGGCTGTTTTACCAATCGGCGGAGGCAATGGTATCAGAAATCTTTACATACAGTTCAACAGAGTAATAGAACGTGGTAAAGTAAGTGCACCATAAAACGTAGTGGGAGTTATCGTGTGCAGTGTGTGACAGGACCATCAACTGTGTGATTGATAACAGCTGATGCGCGCACTTTAGTTTCTATCATGGGTAAGTAATAGCTGCTCCTGCCAGACAGTAAAGTGTACTAAACTTTACAGTGTGGTGATGTTAACACAGCATATCGTTAGTGGACACTCCAGCTGGTCAGTTTTTGTTTGTAATGGTAATGTATTACGTCCGACTATTAACCACACCCCCATTCTCTGATTGACAAAGAACATTAACCAAAAACGGCAGTTAAAACTGGCTAGAGTGGGGCTTTAAGGCTGCTCCTGGAGATCCTGTCTAGACAAAAGAGGACTCATGTTGACCAAGCACACTCCGCAGGTGGTCCATGTTTCCAAGCTGTCAGCACAAGACTCCGGCAAGATGAGAGCAGCCGGACTCTGTGTTTCACATTGATGATGCTTGTTTCTCAAATACAGTCAAGATGGACACTGTTTCCAACTGTTCTTCACTTTTTAATGTGAAGATAAAACCATATTATTATCTTGTTACTGCTTTTTACATTCCCCCCAGACACAAATTAAAAAAATGCACTGTGGATTGTTCTAGGTGTATACGTGTCTCTATATAGCCTTTGTATAAAAATATCTGTTTATAGCCTATTGTTTTATTTTATTTATTTAAAATGTTACCATTTTCTATCCACGTTTAATTATCTCTTAAGTTCCGTTTGTGTAGCATGAAAGGATTACAAACCTTCATTCCGTTACACATCCTTGTGTTGTATACTGACATAAACTACCTTGTAACGTTGGAATCTGATCAAATGTGAGGGCAGGAAGATGCAGACACCGAGACAGATCAGATCCTTGAAAACTTTCCAATGGGTCGTCAACTCTACTGCCTTTTCCTGCTATGAATATAAGATAAATTATAAACATTTTGCAACATTTGATTAGCCTTATCCAAAATCTTTGAAACGCCTCCATCAAACAATATACACGTACCACTGAATCAGACTTACCACAGAGAGTTAATTTTCATTTACATTTAAGGTTTTAACTGATTTTTATACTCTGATCCCCTACATGGAGTGATATATTCTTCTGTGTCCTGCAGGGCATAGGATAGGGCAATAGGGCATAGGAAGCAGGGAATAGGTCACTTAAAAAAACATGTGTGAATAAATGAGAGAAGTCTTAAAATTTAAAGACTTAATTTCACTGCAACCTCCATAGCCTCTTCTTAACCATTGTTCCATCCATTCACAGTGCCTTTGTTGGCTCATTTGAGTGACAGATGACTTCACATTTGTTGTTATCGTAATGATGTTACAAGGCAGTGGCATTTTACAAAGTCAGCGAACAGCTTTATTATCATCAACAATTATGCCATCTCTGGTGTTGATTCCAACACTCATTTGGTTTTGTGTTGTGATTATCCGTTAAACATTGCTTGTTAGATGTCTGTGAAGATTCTCAGTCATCCAGGTCATAGTTATCCAACGAAGGTTAAAGTCAAGTGCAACTGGACTTGGTTCTTCAACCAAGTCCAGTTGGAACTTTATCTCTTTTTATACTTCATAATTTTTGGCCCCCAGTGGTTTGATCCGTTGCGTCCCTGTATCCAGTTACACATGGAGAAGCAAGAGAGCAGAAGGACACTGGCGCATAGTGTGCATTTGGCATTTATTACAAATGGTGACAAACATTATCAAAGTATTGACTATATGAGTGTACATCTTACGTGAACAATACACACTGCTGCTTAGATACAGACTTACCAAATTGTCCTTGATAGCATTCCACAACATTCCACAATAAATAGCAATAAATTACCCTCTTTGTATGCCTATGACACCTATGTATTATTAAGCACACATCTTTTTAGTTTCTTGACTGTAGTATGTTCCCCCATCATAGTCACATTTCTTCCATGCTTTTTTTCAAATACTTTCCACCTCTATATTTGCATTAAAAGCAATCTCTTCTCTCTCTAAGTAACCAGTTTGTAAAATTCTTGTAGTAGTCTACTTCACTTTTATGAGTAGAGTGTAACGACTTCCCATTTACTGTACATATTTGACATATTTACATTTGAGTTAATCCCATTACTCGGCATCATGTGAGCATAGACATTTTTGTCTGGCTTCTGTGTCCTCGAAGGTGACCTTCTTGTTTCTTCTGGGGTCAATCCACGAGTTGTGGATGACCACGTTGTTTGGCGTAGGGTCAGCTTCTACTACAGACACCACCCTCTTTTTCATCTTGCTTTTCAAAACCTTTTGGAACTTCTGCCGAGTGAAGGCATAGAGGAGTGGGTGAAAGATAGTGGTTCCATAGGCCATCACCAGGAAGCCCAAACGGAGGCGAACCGTTAAATCACTGGGCCCAGTGCTGAGGATGATGGTGTTGAGCACAGTTATTGGAGTCCAGCAAAGTAGAAATGTGGAGATAATGAGAAGAGACATTCTGAAGACTCGTTTCTGCCTTTCCCGTCTCTCCCGATGTCGCTTTACTGCTCGTCTTAATGCAATAATGACTGACACTGAAGCCCGCATGCCCAAAGGTGCGTTCCCACCTGCCCTGACTCCTGTGCTGCTCTGTGAAGCATCAGTCGATTCTGCTTGCGTTCCAGTGCTCAAAGAGATGGTGTTTTTGCTCTTTTGCTTCTTTTTAGGTAGATTGTGCTGAAAGCGTGTACCAATGCGAATATTCAGTGCCTGAAGGATCTTGTAGTATGTCACTAGCATTACCACAGCTGTGAAAAAGAATATAGGGATCTGTGCTAGCAGGTGATAGTACAAACCTAGCTCTGTGTAGTACTCATTTGTATGAGCCACGGTGACCACTGCAGTCTGGTTCAAAACCTCAGAACCAGAGTTGATAAAAAACCCTACTTCCATGAAGGGAACCAGGAAACTGAAAAAGGATAGAGCCCAGATGGATCCTAGTAAAGCTACAGCTCGACCCATTGTAAGCACGCGGTTTGCCGGCCGCACTGAGATGTCATAGCGGTCCACAGTGATGGCTAGGACGTTAGCAGCTGTAGCTACGCTTGCAAAGGAGATGCAGGCCTCATGGAAACAGCAAATCATGGCCGTGTCCGCCTCCAAAGGAAGTAACACCACTACTGCTGTCAGTGGGATGCAGCCTACACACACCTGGAAACAAGACAGAAATTCAGGTCACATCCCAAATGCATTAGGTTTTCATCTTGAGACTGTTTAGTTCAGGACCAGATAAAACTAGAACACACGTTTTGCATTGATTGTAACAGGTATGTTGATTCTGAAGGGTATAATAAGATTGTATCAATCCAGAGAATGCACAGCTAAGTTGCTAAAGGAATTAGTCTTTGTAGTTGCCCAAGAAACCCACCTCTAGGGCTGGACCCGAATATTTGATTGTTGGGTACACATTCGACTTTAAATTTTGGGGTTCGAATATTTATTTTTATTCCTGCGCACCTGGCCCACAGCAGTGACCTTAACACTCCAGTTCACATCAAAGGGAAAACAAAATGAAGCCCTCAGCTCTGTGGGAACATTTTAAACTGAGTGATGACAATGGCAGTTATAGGGTTTAAGAACATTTAGTTGGCTATAAAAAAAGTTAAAAGCGAATTTTACATAATGTCTTGTTACTGTCCGTTACCGGAAACAGTGCTCATCCCGTCTGCTCTCCCTGGACCCCCAACCTGGTAAATAAATAAATATTCGTCTCTTATCTAACTCCAGTCTCCTCCCTCTCTTAGTCCTGCACTTGGGACTACTAGCCTAGCCGCAAGAAAAGTTAAACATAGCCTTTTGGTGATAATTACGTGCCGTTATTATTAGTGCTGGGCAACGATTAAAATTTTTAATCGTGATAAAAGTGCATTTTACCAGCAGTATTCCCTTTACACAGTAGCAATAAAATATTTCTTGTAAATCTGAACTTAAACATTAATGTAATCAAATCAAATATAAAAGCAATGCTATTTGCCACTGTTAAAACAAGTTCCCATCAGAGTCCACTTTTCTTGGAGGGTTTTCTGAACAGGTCAGCAGGTATCTTTCATCAGGGAGCAGCATGAACACTATGTTCAGTAGGGTTGGGACGATGCATGCGGTCGTGCATGTGTTAACTTGCACAGACTTCACTCGGTTAAAAACTTGAAATGACGCAACGAAGTTGCAGTGGATATTTTACAAGCACGGACCAGGTAACGTTAAAGCAGCATTGGACACACAGGATGCAGATGTTGGTTTGGGTTGTTTGAGTTGTTTGATAGGCTACGTCATTAACAAGCAAGCAGCTCACCTGCTGCCGTGATAACGGATCGCGGGTGGAAAAATACGGAAAAAAGATGACAGCGTAGTCTGCCAAATCCTCTCTCCACTGCTTATTTGGGTGGGTTGATTGTTAATTACTGGCGAAGCTCACATATGACATTCAGGGCAGCCCTAGTAACCACAGAATGGAGGTGGTAGTAGCAGCATGGTTTTATTTAATGAATAGGCCAAATGTTTACTGTCAACCTAATTTGGCGAAGTTTACAGTGGTGATTCAACTGACAAAATTACATTTAGGGGCAGCACTAGTATTGTACATAATCAAACTTGATTGTGGTGGATTTGCCGAAATGGTAGCAGTGCTAAGGATTTTTTTTGTAGTACCTAAGTCTCAGTATCCAACCACTTGATGTTAAATCCCTGTTTGTATAGTGCCTTTCTAGTCTTCCGGACTACATGTCACATTCACCCTATTCACACACACTCACAAGTTGATGGTACACCCTTTAACCTTTGGGGTTAAGTATTTTGCCCAAGGACATGTGGACATGCTGGGGGAAGCTGGAGATTGCACAGCAAATCTTCCATGTATTGGGCGATCTGCCCCATAATGAGGTTAGGACTCACCAACACATCGACCACATGCAGGTTCATGGTGATTATGTTGGACACAGAGCTGATGAGGTTCTGTTTCATACAGTAGAGGATGAGCACAGTGAGGTTTGAGCTCAAGCCCAAAACTATCTCCAAAAGCAGGAAACCTGTCAGAGAAACCTACCAACAGAAAAAAACATGGTGGCATTTAGTGTGACATTCAATTTCATTTTACTCATAATAATGCATGATAATAATGTGGAAGATTTCATTTATACTTACTTTAGACTCATTTTATACACAAGATTAGGGATGCACCGATGCCGATACCAGTACTCAGGTCTCGGCCCGATACAAACTGGTACTCGTAGAATTACTCCGATACGACTGCACTCGATACCTTTTTACGGCATTGTGACCTTAGCCAGGCTAACGTGTGAGTAGGAAATGTCGGAAGTGAAGCAATGTCAGGCGTTTGGAGATTATTTAAAATAAGCAATGATGACAAAACTAGAGCAGACTACAAAATATGCTCTGCTAAATTGTCAAGAGGACGGGTGAAAAATAGCTCATTTAACACAAGCAATTTGATTAAACATCTAAAGAACCAACATGACACAGAGTGCAAGGAGTTTGCTAATGCTAGCACAGGGAAACTACGACAACCAACGTTGGAGCAAACGCTGGAGAAGACAGAAAATATCCAGAGACAACCCACGGGTTCTTACCCAGTTCATTGCTCTTGATGACCAGCCTTTGTCAGTTGTAGATAATAATAAATCTTAGTGTACGTGAGCCAAAGTATGAAATTCCCAGTCGTCACCACATTACAGACACCGCATTACCGAAGCTGCATGACTTTGTAAAAAAGCATATCAGCAACCTGTTGCAGGACATCTTGGCCTTCAGCTTCACCACTGATATTTGGACCAGCAGTGTCAGCCCAATGTCTCCCATCAGTTTAACTGCGCAGTGGACTGGTGGAGATTTTACTGCGCAGAGAGTTGTTCTACAAGCAAAGCACTATCGGGGTTCGCACACTGGCCAAGCCATAACGGGTGCGTTTGATGATATGCTTCAGGCGTGGGGCATTCTGAAAATTTCTGTTCACGTTGTGCTTCGGGACAATGCCAAAAACACGATCAAGGCTATGAGTGATGCTGGTGTCCGTAGCCTGCCGTGTGCCGCTCACACCATCCAGCCGGTTGTTAACGAGGGCCTTTTAGCTCAGCGAAGTGTTGCTGATGCGGTGGCAGTCTCGGACGTAGAATAGTGGACATTTTCAACATTCTGCCTTAGCCTACTCCTGCCTGGAAGACATTCTTTTGCAGCTCAACATGCCAATAAGGAGACTCCAGCAAGACATGCAGACCCGCTGGAATAGCACATACTATATGGTGCAATCGCTCATCGAGCATAAGCAGGCTGTGGGAATATTTGGGTCAGAATATGAACTCCCAGACAATTTCACCGCTCACCATCTGTTCTTGCTCCGTTTGAGGAGTTAAACCGAAAAGTGAGCTCCTGTGATGCTTTGGCTTCAGATGTGATCCCTGCAGTCACTGTGCTTCAGAAACTTTTGACCAAAGAAACAGACGAGGACCACGGCATCAAAACAATGAAGGGAACCTTATTTGCAGCTGTCAAGAGACGCTTCACTGACACGGAAAAAAACCCACTCTACTGCATTGCTACAGTACTCGATCCGAGGTAAAGTGTGTGTGTGAGTGCGTTGATTATGTGATGAGAAAATTATGAAAAGAAAATGTTATTATGATATTAACCTAAATAATCTATAAAATTTATGAAGAGATTTTCCGACATTCATTATTTACTATTTCAAATGAGCTTGTCTGCCAACAGCTAAAATATAATTCTCTGATTTAGGTATAAAGATCGTTTTTTTTTTTCAAGCAAAAACACTGCCACAGAGGCCAAAGAGATGGTGATGCAGGAGATGCAGAAGGTGTCTGGAGGAGAGGCAGACAAGCAGGAAGATCTGGGGGAACACCTGCAATAAAGATACGCAAGGCCCAGGCCAGCAGCACTCTGGACAGTGTGTTTGATGAGATAGTAGATGCGCAAGCATTGACATCACTGAGCACTGCACCCGTTGGTGCTGCCATTCAGTTAGAGACATACCTTGGAGAGTACACAACGAGAGCGTTAACAAAGTGCGGCTTCCCACTCTCGCCCCAAATGTCACGGAGATACCTCTCAGCACCATGCAGTAGTGTGGAAAGTGAAAGGCTATTTAGCTCAGTCAACATATTGTGGATGAAAACAGAAACAGGCTGATGCAGAGAAGCTTCTTTTCATCAAAAAGAACCTGCCCCTCACTTTTCCAAAAAAGGCTTAATCCTTACAGACAGCACTTACATATGATAACATACAGTGTCCTTTGATTTGTTCTTCGACAGTTTGTATGTTTAGTTGTACTGAAATCCACTGTGTTCCTAGTTAAATTTATGTGGAATGGGTAGCAGACAATGTCGTGTTTCGTGAGGAAAAGTTGAATGTTAAAATGACAGCAACAGCATCAAGATGTATTTATTAGAGTTAGGTGAGAGCAAAACATGCAAATAAAACTAACAAATTGTAAGAACTGTAATGATATTATTAAGTTCTCATATTGGTACTCGGTATCGGCAAGTGCCCAGGTGTAAGTACTTGTATTTGGTCTGAAAAAAAGTGGTATCGGTGCATCCCTACACAAGATGTTGTATCCAAAAACCAAATTCCCAAACCATTAATGAACAGTTTCCAGTTACCTGAAAATATCATTTACTGTACCTTGGAAGATCTGTATGGATTGACATGCTAACAAAAAATATTTTAGCATTTTATCAAATTAAATTATTTAAATTGATGTGATTGAAAAAGCCATCTGAGAAGTGTGTGCATTGCATTACCTGAAAGCTGATGGGGTAGACGGCCTCAGAGGAGGTCACATCAAGGTCATAGGGATCAGCAGTGTCAAGTACCGTCATGTTGCTCATGGTGGCTACGGAGATCAGCATTGGGGATGTGTGCATTATCCTGATGGGAGGAAGAGGCCTGGAATGTAATTTGTGCAAAAAAGCTTTATTAAATAAACATTAAAAGCATATTATGTACAGAGAACAACAGATTATTTTTTCAACCAGAGATTTGTTAAGCTGTCAAGCTTTTGCTTTTGGTAAAGAACATACTGTTGATCAGCAATGAGGGTAGGGTAAGGTTTACAAGAGATAATGGGCTACTAATGATATGGCTTTCACTATGACATTGCTGCTCCAGAATATGTCTGTGAAGATTTTCAGTCGTCCATGTCTATCCAAGGTGGGTTAAAAGCAAGGACAACTGGACTTGGTTGAACACTTTTTGCCTCTCATCCAAAAGGCATCCTCAGTAACAACAGAAGTAACCTCAGCACATACCAAATTGGTGAACTGCTGGACTTCAGACTGAACACCACCTATTTCCAGAACGATGGGGTATTCTACAGACAGAAGCTTGGCTGTACCATTGGCTCACCAGTATCTCCTATTCTGGCCAACTTATACGTGGAAGAAGTAGAAAGCAGAGCCCTGCACTCCAAGTCCACACAAGAGGATTTCAGCAACAGTTTGTCTTTCTTGGACTGTGCCATACAAATTGAAGAGGACAGGAGCTTCCATCTTGGAGTATGTAGGAAACCAACACAGAGACCAGTGCTTAGTCTTAGTCTCACCACCCACTGATAAGCTAGGGCTTATCAGAACCTTGCACCATCAAGCTGATAACCTACCAACAACAGCCCAAGCATAAGAGAAGGATCTTAAACACCTTTAAAGATGCCATCAAAGCTTGTGGATATCCAAACTTTACCTTTGTGAACATTACACAATCCAGGAGCAACACTACAGGTGATGAGGAAAAGAAGATTAAACGCAATCTTGATTCCATACAATGCACATATTCTGGATAGGGAGAGGACCATCTCTCAACATGTGAGGAAGGCTGAGACACCACTTATCCCCCAGTTACAATGATGTCCTTTCATCTCTTCCCTGAAGATTGAATGCTCACACTGGTCCTCATGTGACAATGGCAACAATAGCTGTTAAGACTTCAGGTGACTGTTACAACCACAACAGCCAGCAGCACTAACAAACCAAGCAGTATCCATCACCTAGATAACAACCCCACCGAGGTTAAATAGCTGGGAATCCCTGTCAGTCAGTCAGAACTGAAGAAGCCTCTTGGATGATAGGTGATACGTCTTCGAGTATCTTCAACCATGTCCAGTTGCCCATGACTTTATCCCACCTAAACTGCTCCAGAATAATTTAAGATCTATGTTTTTTTGATTTTGACTAAAATCTTTACTAAACTTTATTAAAATGGCAAAAAGGAAATTAAGAAAGATGTTGCTATACTTATTCAAGTCATCATACATCATCTGACAAAGAACTGCTCAGCATGTCTGTCATACAAAGTTACTTTTACCTTAATCAAATTTCAGGTTTTAAGGGAACAATTTTGTTTGAGATAGATAGCAGAAGTGTGAGATTGATATTATTATACACGGTGCTTTATTGTCAATGTTGAGTTGCAGTGTTTCCCCTAGGATTTCTTTCTGATTACAAGTGTCGCGGAGTGGCCATGTTACGGATATATGGTGTTGTCATCGACGCAACGCACCAATTTTTGCCTGTTAATGTTCGTCAACTGTGAAATACATCAAAAGTTTTGCCAGAGTCAGTTTAATTTTTGCCAGATTCTGTGTTTTCTGTTAAAATTTTTCTGAATTCTGTGTTTTCTGATGACAAAAAAGCACCTTTTGTCATCAGAATGTGTGTAATAATGTGGTGAATAAAATTTCAACAATTCAACAAGAAAATATTACAAATTGTTTAATGAAAAGACTATAAATTCAAATGTGCAATTATTTATGGGGACCGGTCACAATAAATGTAGGCTAGGTTACTGCAACAGCAGGATGTTAAAACAGGCTATTATAATATTATTTGATAGGGGACAATTCAGAAAGAATGTATTGTTGTATCATGAATTGTCCCCTGTCAAACAGGCTTGATAGCCTCCATATACTGCAGAACACAGGATATAAGTGGGACGACGCTACTCTCACGTGGGCAGCGTGTATCCTTGTTTAAAGCCTGACCAACTGTATGTTTAAAAACTATTTAACAGATAATCTGACTCCGCCCACACAGCCACGAAATCTACAACGAGCTGGGCAAGCGTCTTTCATCTGCTGGTGTGGTTTCACTTCAAGTTGGCTCTTGCTAGTGTGGCGTCTTCTATATGGCGGTGTGTGTGTCAGTGCGGAGGAGCCACTAAGCCCCACCCGCACTGAAACGACGACAGAGAGGACAGAAGCAGCTCCGATAAACACCAGAACAATGTTGCACGACTAAAGTTAAAAACAATTTTACTTTAAGGTGACGAGTGAGAAGCGAATTCCCTGTGTGTGTGTGTGTGTGTGTTTGTTTGTGTGTGTGTGTGTGTGAAAAGGGCTGGATTTTTTTTAATACAGCCTAATTATATATATATATTTCTGTCATTCTTCTAGTGGGGACTTGGGGTCATTTGGTAAAAACAATGGTAGGGGAAACACTGTGTTGTGCGTGCCATAATTAGCAGTTTGTGTTGGGATATTGGTTTTGACACCAGAGTACATATGCTATGACAAAGAGCAGACAAGTCATGGATGCTTCAAACTAATTGAACAGTGTATGAAACCCCTTCCTCCCACACCTTACCAACATTGGTACGAGGGGAATGAGTGAAACAAATTTTTTCCAAACCGAGACAATTCCAGAGGCACACCCTTTTTTCACCAGAGATTTACCAGGTGTCTGAAGGTCTGAACTTCTCTCAAGATCTTTTTTCATTCACCATCTGCCCAGCAGACGAGCCATTTAAGAACCCTGGTTTGTGGATCATGGGTCCCCTATGGTTTGCACTAAAGAAAACTGACTGCAGGCTTTAACTCACCACTCCCTCCCAGCACTGTCCTCTCCAGCTTAGCAGCAAAATAGTAACTACAAAAAACTTGGAGTACATTAAACCATCCCATCATATTCTGACATGACAAGGTCAATCTTCACTTGATCGACTTTATTTGCACCATTCTGTCTGTGAACTTATCAAACTTTGACGGACAGTGTAAAGTCTTCCGTGAGCTTTAGCTTTTGGGATACTATCTCAACTCAGGCAAAGAGAAAACTCTGTTTGTAGAACACAGAAAGCAACACACACCCGCCCCTTTGTTGGGGGGCATGTGCTTTGCAACATCAGTGCAGTGCACTAAGATCAATGCTTTCTTTCATGGTTAGCTCTGTCTCGTCATTGTCCTTTGTGCTTCAACTGTTGCCTCCAGTTTCATCCTCGCCTGAAAATGATGCCAGTGCCAGAACAATCTTCCTCTCACCACTTTTCAGGTATTGTATGTCTTTCTCACTCGTGTCTTTACCTCTCTGGAAAAGGTAAAGGTCCTGATATGGTCCATTGCGCCATATATCAGACCATGTCAGGTTTCATATTCCAGACAACGGTGAAGGGAGAAGGTAGAGAAGAAAGAATATAGGGAAGGATTCAAGAGAAATAGTAAACAAGCTTGTGTAGTTGTTCTTCTGGACTCGACCAGTCAAACCCTTCAGTTTCCTGTGATCCAAAGGTGGACAGAGTTGCACCAAAGATCAGCGATGTAGGTCATGTTTGGAGACCACTCAAAGACACTAATCTCTTGACTCTTGGACATTCACAGCCTTCTTACTCCAGCTTTATCTTTCACAGACTGTGAGATATTAACTGATTGAAGCAGATAATTTAATTTCCCTTCTTCATCACCATCGTCATCATCTTCCCTTGCATTCTTCCTCAATCACATTCCATCTTTAATCCTACAAAGGAAAAGGATAGAAGATTTCAGTAAAATAGTATGAAAGAAAGACATTTGTCACATTAAAATCAGATTGTTCCCCTCTAGTCTGTTGTATAATATGTCTCCCTCCTAATCTTGAATCATTTATCATCCCAAAACAGTGCTCATCTTTTTGCTTGTCTTCGTGTGTGCCAAAATGGTGTTTAATCCGTTTTTGATGCCTAGCCTTTTGTCTGTGATGGTTCTCATCATGTGTTGTTCAGCAAATGAGCACTGAAAACTGTGAACTGTTTTTTTGCAGACTGTCTATGTGTGAGTAGATGAAATGATATGTTAAATGTCACAACAGCTGTCCACATGCTCTCTCATTCAGTTCAGGACTGAATTGTCTTGATTGATTGAATTGATTTTAAATTTGAAAAGATTTCGGCCATGAGTAGCTATGCCTGTCAAGTACTGAAAGCTGATTTTCAAGGCCTGATCGGATACTCATGTTTACTTATTATTAGATCAAATACTTCTTGATTTAGATCAGAATTTGGCGATTTCTATTTAGGCAAGGTGATCTTGTATGCCAGCATTTAACATTTGAGAATATTGGCTTAAATCAAAAAATGGTATTGCAGAAAAAAATATATAAAATATAAGTATCACAAATATTGTTTTGGTACCCAACAAAGGAATTAATTAATTAATTCTTATTAGCTGTTTTCAGGTTTTCAGATAACTGGTTACTCAGCTCTGATGTTGCAAACTCATCAGTGTTCTAAATGAATACTTACGGGGGTCAGCTTATTTTAGGCAACAGCTTCTCCTGCTTTTACTTTAGTAACATTTATTTGACATTTAGTTGACAAAAATACTGTCAGCACAAAGTTTCCATTTAAGGAGCATGTTGACCAAATAAACAATACTGCCAACCCAATAATGAAATGAGTGCCAGATATTTTGTCTTAATAAAAAAATGTTTGTCATTGTAGCAATCATAATTTGTAGTTATACATTTGTAGCATATTGTTGTTCATATTTCAACAGTATGCATGCTGATTCAGAAAAACAGCAGACTTCACAAAGACATGAAAAACCTGCAGCTAAAACATGGCACTGCAGTGTGGGGCATGTTGGCAGATGTGGGCTCACCTTAACCTTAACCACTCAAAATTTGTACCTAAACTTAAACTAGCCAATCACATCCAATCTAAAGAACACTCACTACTGTCAACACACCTACCAATTTTTGGTGAAACGCCCAGGTTCCAGAGCCGCCTCGGTTACATAAAGTACATCTCTAAATGGATGCCCAAGGTGTCAGATAAGCAAGGAGATTAATGTCAGATTTTTGACAGTTTTAGTGATCTGTTAATATTTTGTCATTTATCAAGGAAAAATGTCAAACTTTCATCGATTTCAGGTTTTAATATAATGTAATGTAAGGATTTCCCAGCCAGACTTCACTGTCTTGTATCAATGTAAATGAAATGTCTTTGAATTTCGCACTGTTGGCTGGACAAAACAAGCAATTAGAAAATGTTACCGTGGGCTCTGGAAACATGCGTTATATATGATATTTTATCAGATTTTAGGCTATACAATTGATTAATTAAACTAAAAAATAATCAACAACAATGTAAGTAATTAGGTTCAGCCCCTATAGTGTCTTGAATAAATGAACATTTGCCATCTTTTGCCGTCTTGTCTTCTTCACTGGTTCTGATACTGAGTTCACTACCTTTTAGATTCTGTTGAAGTTTATAGTCTTCATAATCTTTGTTTTAACTGCACTAAACGTGCCTCCTTATTTAAACTGAATTTTTGGCTTGATGACTCAATGCACTTTTTGTTATGCCCATCTTTTCACTTATTTCATTTCAACGGAATATACTATCTGTCCTCTGGGTGACCTCACTAAGGACAAATTCAGTCGAATTCAGTCTGATTAGTTTTGTGTTGTATGAGCTCTTCTACAACATGAGAGCTGATCTCTTTGGGAGGGAGTGAACTCAGCTTGTAAATGGACTGTACTCGTATAGCGCCTTTCTAGTCGTCCGACCACTCAAAGCGCTGTACACTACCTGTCACATTCACACATTTACCCATTCACACACATTCATACACTGATGGCAGTGGCTGCCGTGCAAGGTGCCAACTGCTCATCAAAAACAAAGTAATCAATCACACACACCGATTGAACAGCCATCGGGAGCAATTTTGAGTTCATTATCTTGCCCAAGGATACTTAGACTTGCAGATTGGAGGTTCGAACAGCAGATCTTCGATTAGTAGGCAACCCACTCTACCTCTAGGCCACAGCTGCACTTGTGAAAACCCATGTTCTTTGCTGTTTGACAGCCACTCATTTTGTCTAATTATTCTCCATGTGAAAATCGTGACTCATAGGTTTAGCAACATAGCATGCTGTGTGTGATTATCTAGAGCTACATGTGTTGATTTTATAGTGCCATTGTGTACACCTGCCCATTGCCTTGCTATTAGAACGCCGATAACAGTGTTGGTATATGATTGTGGCGTGTGTTAGTTTACCTCTAGACAAAGACCAGTCGTCAGTGATCCTTGGCTCTATCGGTGTGCTTTCCTTCCCTGTAGGGCTTTGTAATTTTAATCCCAAAAGGTAGCGAAGTTCCCACAGGTGATAATCCTGAGTGGCTAAGATTTAGCATAGCCGTCCATCATTCAAGGACCTTTTGCCACACTGTTGAGTCCTTTCAGAATGATAATTTGAGTGGAAGAAAGCATTCAGTCTGTAGGGAGCAAGAAAGATACTGACGCTGCTCCTCTGCCTCCCCCTCTCTTCTCTCTGCTGTGCTTCGTTTTCTGTGGCTCTGTCTCTTCCTCCAGCAGCCCTTCCTACTCATCGATTGTTCCCTCCCCCTTCTTCTCCCCTCTCTGAAACTGTCTTCTCCTTCTCTTTTTTTAACACCTCTGCGCTCCACTAATCAGATTTAACACTCCTTGAAATCTTTTCAAGTCTGTAATTTTTCCTTTGTTATCTTTCTGTCTTTTGTGCTGCCTTGTTTCTTTCTCTTCTCCTCAGCCTTCTCCCCATAAGTTTGTTTGCCACATTAAAGAAGAAATGTAGGAAACTGTTATATCCATATAGGAAATAGTGGCTATGACAGTGCTAATGGCAGAATCCTTCCCCTCAGGACTTTGTTTGTGTTTGCATAGCACATGGTACATGCTTAATGTTCCTGATCGCTACCTTATTGCCTGGTGAAAAAGGTAGCTAGTGAGTGGACTAATTAGGGCTACTTGGCATTGGCATGGCAACAACAGCCCCACTGGCCAAAGCGAACGCAGACCAATTGATCAGAATTCAAATCAGGGTCCATCTGTTGTCTTCCGGGATACTCCACTGATGAAATAAGATCTCCTGATTTTTCACATCTCCCCCAATCTGGTCGTTGTATCTCAGCCCTTCATCGCTCACTCTTCATTTGTTTATTCAAGTAACGTCGTAGAGATGATGACGGTTTCCGGGCCGACTGTTTTTCTGAGATGCGCAACTCAGCGGGAGGCATGTTTTCCCCCAGATACAAGTTGTTAGCGAAAGAGATAGATGGCAGACAGCAGGGTTATATTGGGGGTAAAAAGACAGTTGCAGACTTTTTTTACTGATGAAACATGAGCATTATATGTGAGTGAGGCAGCGATACAGAGATGGAGACAGCATAGCAAACCACAGAGGAAAAGAAGACCGTTGCAGACCTTTTTTCTCAGCAAAGATGCCAATATTGAGCGTGAGAGGCTTCACACCTGAAATTGCTGTAAGCACAATACAGTGCAACAGAAAACATCCAGAAATGTTTAATGAATGCATTAATATTTAACCCTGATATCTAGGCTGTGTGCTAGCTCGCCTAAAGGCTGCTGGCTGTTGTCTAGTCCCCAGCTGTGCTGTTTCAAACAGAGGTGCATATGAGTGAAAGTAAGTGCAGGGCTGTGTTTGTGTGTGTCCTTTGCATTTATGAAAGAGCAGTCATGGACTTTGTGCTCGAGACAAATCCCACAAATGCTGATGCCATGATGATAGTCTGGCAGCACAGATGGCTGTGAACTCGAGGGCAAGAGCTAATAAGTCATGAAACAACTAGAGGAAAATTTAAACGTAAGAAAATAAATAAATAACGTAAATAACTTTGGGACCCAATAAGCAGCCAACAAAAAACATTAAACCTACTGACATATACTGTACATTCTCACTGGCAAGCAGTGAGATTACTTTGATTCTTTGATGTCTTAAGCGGGGTCATTGTCAGAAACACATGAATCAGCAACCACTGGACTGAGGCGCAGATTAACTGTGGGTCCAGGGAATTGAGGTTTGGGCGATTACATACAAAGTCAATGCAAATACGTGGAGAGACGCGATTTTCTGTCGGGCAGTGCTGGCAGCGTGAAGAAATTAAAAGTTTTCTACTCGAGCGAGAAAGTTGCATGATACTGTGTCGCGATAGCCTATCAACGTTGAGATTGTCCGGACCTCACAGACGGCTTCAGAGCGTTGTTTGGAGAGAACCGAGCAGGAGGGAGAGAATCTTGCTGTCCGACAGACAGCTGCTTAGCTATGGACAGCTGTGGAAGAAATAGCCGGGTCACCGCTGCAGCTTTTGGATATGTAAACAACCACAGTCGGACTGGATTATGCTCTGACAACTACTGCATTTACCCATGGGAGGAGTTCACAGTTAACTGCTTTTATTAAATTAACTTTTAAAGAAGTGGTATTATGCTCATTTTCAGGTTCAAAAGGGGTTGTGCCAGAACAGGTTTACATGGTTTAATTTTCAAAAAAAACATATTTTTCTCATACTGCACATTGCTGAAGCTCCTGTTTTCACCCTGTGTGTTGTACGCTCCGCTCTTGAGCTACAGAGTGATGCATCTTACTTGTACAAAATCTTTGTTGGGAGTTGCACATGCGCAGTTCCCAGGTAAGGACTACTAGCCAATCAGAAGCAGAGAAGGGCGGGTCGTAAGAAACAAGGTAGTGTGATCCAAATCAAAGCCGCTTCAGACTAGTGATAGCAAGTTCGAGTCTTTTGACAGACTTGTTCATTCAAATCTCGTTCATTAAAATGAACTAATCTATTTTTGAATCATTTAGTTCATTTGAACTAGGCTGGTTATTGCGGCGCTGCAGCCCTCTAGTGGGTGATTAAAAAACAGCGCCGTTCTCAAACATGGAAGGCTGCCTGGCTTGCTTTATTTGACAAAGTATAATGCACAAATTCACCTCTTGATTACATCATCATTATCTAAACCCCCCTTGGCCCACAAACAATTTCAAACCATGTAAAAACCACAGAAATATGTTGTCAATATGTAATCACCACTACTCCGGCTAAATCCTTCCATTTTCACAATCTTTTCTGAGTATACAATCAGACCAGCCATATAAAGGCTTATCTATATAATTACTATCATTATCTCTAAAGTGCTCATTCATACAGCAGCCTAACGTCCCTATCCATGAGTAAATATTAATATCAGATTTGCAGTAAATATATTGAAGTAATAAGCTTGATACACTATATGAATAAACACACTCTTATTAAAATTCAACCAATTTAATAATAATCTGGATCAAGCCACCAAGTTCTTAAAGAACTCCAGCACAGAGAAACAACAACAAGAACAAGAACAAAGAAATATTAACACATTATATAAACGCAGCAGTTTGGCAGTTCTGGACGCAGAATGGGCCACATCAGGTCCGGATTCTGCAGACAGAGAAACACACATGAGCACATCGCTCAAACACTGCAGGTTGTTCACCAGTCACGAGCTGTGAAACAACAGCACGGCTCTGTTAGTAAATAAAAAGGAAAAGTTACATTGCGTTCTCTGGCGGACCTGGATGAGCTGTTAACTGTTTACACGGCTAACGCTAACGTTGCTACGTGGCTGTGTTTTAATGTTTTAAAACTGTTTGTTTTGGAGAGGGGACGACCTCGGAGGTAATTCGGCTCCAGGTATAACCCTGTGAGGGCTCTGAAGTGGACCCAGAACACCTCTCATCAGCTGTTAGCTGTAATGTTAAACACTAGCAGGACTAAAGTTAAGGTGCGGCTGTGTTCAAACTATAACTTAGCACATCATCACTGCGCTGTAATAACGTTATGCTTTATTCAATCTCACATCATTAACAAAATAGCTATATAATGTCAGTCCAGTTACCTGACAGCCGACCTGCCTCTCATTCTCCGGCGCTGGCAGTCACTCAGCCTGCCGAGTGAACGAAAGACTGAGGAGGACCCATGTGAGCGCTGAACGAGTCGTTCATTCCTGCTCCACACAGAAGCTGTCATGTGACAAATGAACAAGTCAGTCCTAGAGACCCACAGTTGAGAGTTGTGAACTAATCAATTCTGTTTCCTGTGCTGACAGAGACCATGCAGCTGCCTTGTGACGAGTGAACGTAAGAGTCCAAGATCCTTCACGCATGCGTGAAAATGAACGAATCACTCACTGAGACAACCCGTTCCTCCCGAGTCATACACACGATTAGGTCTTGTGAACGAAACGTTCTTTGAACGACACAACACTACTTCAGACTGCGACCGTAACCTAGCAGATGGTATAAGTTATTACCAGTCCACAACCACACAACATCATTGTTCCACATCTTACCATTAGGACTAAATGTTGAACTGTTCTCACGATCTATGCTGCCTTGCCGAAAAATTCTACTCGGCCCTACTCCGTTTTCCATTGCAGGTAGTACCCAGAGATGGAGTACGTAGCTTGTCGTCATAGCGACGCCACACACAACTGCCGCAACGTAATGTTCAATGCGACACACACACCAGCGATCCACACAGCTTTCTCTTTTTTAAGTTAAAACGTTTCAACATTCCTCAGAATGTAAAGACAGATGAGCGGTATGAAAACCTTCCAGCTGTGTTTTCCTCTGCCGTTGTTGCTGCAGCGGTCTGTGTGACGGCGGGAGCAGAGGGCTCTGTGAGCTCCTCAACTCCGACAATATTCATCACATTTTTGTTCCGCCATCACTTCTCGTAAAACTGTCAATATTCGAAATCTACACAGCTGATTTCTCATCTCAAAACTTCTCAGAAGTGGACTTAGTGATGAAATTACATACGAAATCTGTAAAATATAATATTTTGTTGCTCGCCTCTGTCAGGCACATGCAATGATGATGCAGTGAATAGTGAATCTTCTCTCTGACCAGTCAGAAGTCTGTCTGTTTTCACGTTACATTAGAGCTCACTGGAGGTGAGGTGAGCTGTTTTCAAGCGGTTCTGAGAAGTGCTTTCTGTGGGAGATGGGAACTCCCTTTGGGCTGGACTTTGGGCTTTTTCACTTTGCAAACCTGTTACATGCACAAAAAAGATATATAACTCAATAAAGGAGAGGGAAAAAGCCAAAAAGCGTAATACCACCTCTTTAACTTTATATTTTGGGATTAAAACGTTGATTTATCTTCATTCACGCTTCTTGGCAGCGAGCTACCGTGTGTTTCTGGTTCCACTGTTGTTGTTGGTGTCAGTGAGTACCCAGAGCTCTGTGATACTACTTCTACTCTGTGATAAACCGGGCACAACTGGACATTGCTTGCTGAAAAGAAAGTTCAGTAAATATGTGTCTGTTACTTTTTCCAGCTATCATTGTAACTTACTGTGAACAAGTTAGCATAGCCCTGATCGAGCCCTTATCTATTTAATCTAGTAATTTATAAGGCATGGGTTATTAAGAAATGAGTCATATAGAAAAAGTAGAAACTAGATTTCAGTAAAAACATTTAAAATGTGTGTATGTGTACCAGAGATGTGGACTCGGACTCGAGGTGCGGGATGTTTATTTTTAGTAAACATCTGATGAGCGTGCTGTTATTATTCACCTCCCTCCGTTACCTATAACCTGCTACATAACACATAGTATCAGCTGCACGCGGCCACACATGAGAGAGGACAACAAACATCGACAGCTGCTCTGCCTCTGTCTTCATCATAAACTTTGGCTTTAAAACTTCATACAACTAGACCCAAACAAAGAAGCGCTGAACACAAAATAGGTTAGTAACCAGTGGTGAGTAAACAGCTTGCTTCTTGCTTTAGCTACGACCTACCGGAGGTTTACTCCGACTGTCGTTCGTTTTGAAAAGATGAATGAGCGTTTGTTTACTTGCCAAACTTGTGGCAGTCGATTAATGTAATAATTTATGTCCCGCTGGCTGCCATTAGCATTAATTATTAATGCTGGCTGCAAACAGGTTACAGGTTTGAAAGTCTGGAGTGTGTTGACTTACAGTAGTTAATAAGCTGTCATTAATTGCATTGCACATTACATGGTTGTGCTCTGTAAGTGAAAAACAGGTTACAGTTACAGAATTCCTTATAACCATGCAGTTTTATAAGCAGCCTGGATTGAACGCAGCAGGTGATACAACATTCATTATAACCACAAGAGACTTGAGACTTGACTTGACTTAAATGATTTGTTAATCAATGGAAAGGAGTCAGTTACAATTGTAGCAATGTAAATATCTAATCAACTTAAAAATACCCAACATTCCTGGTTTTAGCTACACAGAAGTGAAGAGTTGCTGCTTTTTTCAGCTCCATATCTATGAAGGGGGAAAGTAATAAATGTTAATTGATAAAAAAGGAGGTGATGAAAATGGATGTGTATGGAAAAATAAACGGGTTAAAATAGATGTGAAATGAAAAATAGAGTGATAAATATTCAAGTGATTTGATTAATTTTAAGTCGATTTGATTAAAACAGTAGTGATAGATTTTTATTTATCAATCATCATTCACAACGCAAAATTGGCATTCATCATTTAAAGCAGGTAGCCTCAAGGGTTAAAGTAACAAAAAGTAAATGATAAAATGGAGGTGATGAAAATGTCACACCTGTGGGGAAAAAAGGGCAGAACACCTCAAAATATAAATGACTAACTATTTTGTTGTCCTTTGAAGACAGACAATGTAACATCAGCTGCCAAATGTCAAGTAGCAAAAACTAGTACTTACAGTTTAAGTTGTGTGTAGCAGACCTGGTGGCGGATTCATGATCTCAACAAGAACTGATCACTGAAAGACATCAAAACATCTTGTAACAAATAAATGTGCTTTCTTTCCTAACAGTAATTTTCAGGACAATAATCGCACAGCGCTGTCGATAGCAGTACTCAAATCCAAAATCTAAATAGCGGTGTGTGGAGCAGCAATATTTAATGTAAGCTGTTAGGCAGTAACCGTTATGGCTGACATTTTGCAAGCTAAATAGCTAACATTACCATCACATGTAATCTACAAGGAATCTAGTGGTGCTTGAATCTAAGCAGGGGCCGTCAAATTTTAAATGTACAAGCAACTTGAATATTTATCACTCTATTTTTCATTTCACATCCATTTTAACCCCTTTATTTTTCCATTCACGTCCATTTTCATCACCTCCTTTTTTATCAATTAATATTTGTTATTTCCACCCCTCATACATATCAATAAAAAATAACATTTTTTGACTGGTGATTATAAAAAGCTTTCTGAAATCCCTTTGGGCTTTGTGCCAATGGGCATTTGTTATTATATATGACATTTTTAGGTTAAATGATTCATTGAATGAAATAGTCAATACAGTACGTTAATGAAAGAAATTGCTAGTTGGCTACAGCAGTATGAGCAAAATACACAGATTTTCCCATAATTTACTTCCAATAAACAGACCAGAAGTATGCCGAAATATCTAAATCATGATGCCGATTTGTAAAAAGTCTGAGTTCATGCTTTGTCAGGTCTGCCTGTAAGACTACAAGCAAACCCCTTAAAATGCTTGCTGAATGGCATTTGGATAGATTAGGGCTATGCTAACTTGCTTCTGACTGAGAGAGTCCAGTTCGTTCACGAATTAAAGTACATTACCCCTCCAGTCTGCAGTCAGCATGGATGAAGAGTGACAAATTTTACAGTACACCCATTTGGTGTGAACACACCATAAGGCTATAGGCAGCTGTAGCTGGGCCTGATTGTTTAAAGAGATGAGTAGGTGCTTGGTCGAGATGTAGTGAGGAAAACAATGAAGAACCACCAAGTAGCTAGTCACTTGACAAATAGACATTATGGGAGTATAAATCTGTTGATGAAGGTGGTTTTTGTTTTCAACATTTTGGTTTCCTGTAAGGCTTAAATAGTATGTTAGGATTTTGAAAGAGAGATCAGTAAGAACTGGAATAGATATTTTTATCAGAGAGAACAATAACACATGATAACATAAAACAATACCCAATTCTGTTTGCGGTTTCAACTGCACTTACATCAGATTACAGAAAGTATTACACATTACAGAAAATTATGTTTCATTGTCCCCTGAAGCCAGTGCACACACAGCATCACATAATGGTTTACAATAGTTGTGACACACTGCAGCCTGTCAGTTGCTGTCATAATGTGTTATGGAACATGGTCGGAGATTCTTGCAGCACATTGATATAATCTGGTATTACTATTAGTTATAAAACATTAAATCAAAAGGTCATAATACATTATGAACTTTGCTATAGCGCCTAATGCATGTTTGTAAGTGATTATAAAAACTCTTATAATGTCTTATGGACGCATTATATCGTGTTATAAATATATGCATAAGTCATTATAGCGATGACCTTCATAGAAAGTGTTACCCAAAATCTACAAAAACTATAAATTATATTAACGCATGTGCAATCAGTGAAATGGGTAATTCAGTTTCTACATTCTACTGTGACTTTACAATCCTCACATATTGCATTTACATTTATTAATTTGTTTGAAACATATATTGGTTTGACAAGTATATCTGTGCTCAGATATGAGGTCTTCCTTGAATTTCTATGCTATTGTAACTCTCCAATGTAAAACAGATAAATGGTTTGCCCTTAACAGTTCACCATTTCAGCGCAGTAAAATCAAATCTTACAAATTGCGCTAATCGCTTTTAAGAAGCAAATGTAATTGTGCCCATCTGTGTGTGCATGGGCGTGTTGGTCTTAAAATAAATTCCATTGGAGGTATTTCAGTTACATCACTCTGATTGGTTTAATTCATGTTAAGCCCAAAACACACCTATGATTAACGAATAAATGCATCCCCTTTGCGCCTTACTTGGCGCCCAGATTAAAAAGTGGAGGTAGAATCCAGGTGGAGTGGATATCAGAAGCAATAATGAGGACTTCAGATTTAAGTGCATTTAACTGCAGAAAATGATTTGCAATCCAGTTCCTAATTGCATTTTAACACTTGTATTTACAGAAACGGTATGAGGCTCATCAGGTTTAAACAAAAAATAAAACTGGATGTAATCGGTGTACAAATAGATAGATGTTGCTAAGGTGGCATATTGGTGCAATACTCCTGGAAAATAATGCAGCTGTGAAAGCGGCTTTTATTAGGAGCTAGCTAGCATTGAGCTAAGCAGGTAAGCTTTTAGCTAGCTAGCTACCACCATAGTGGCAACTGTTACCAGGTGTAGTAGCCAAACAAAACAAAAGGAAAACCCTGACCCAGACTAAAAGGAGGCTGAAGCAGAACATAAAAAAATGAAGTTGGCGGTCTAGTCCAGTGTATGATACACTGTTAAATCTTCTAATGGTCCTGCTGTCCTCCCCGGAGTTCAAGGAGTATGATCCATAGACAGTATAAAAATGTTGATCCCACAAAAGCTGTGATGCTGTGGCACCAGGACTCTGTCAGAAGCAGGTGGCCAGAAGAGGGTGACTGTAGAAAGTGAGCAGTCTGATGAGGAGGTTTAAATTGAATGATTAATAAGCATCTTGTAAGTTTAGAAAACAGTTAACTGTTATTTATGTCTTAAGTACATTTAATAGCAATTATATAATTTTGATTCAGATTTCACTCTGGCCTCTTCTTTAAGTTTGTATTTGACATAATACCTTATTATCTCAAATAAAAGGACTGAAACAAATGTAGCCTATATGTGACACAAAAAGGCAATTTATTATTTTTGCGGGCAAAAAACATGTTGACTGGTGGATTTTTTCATCTACCTATCCCATTGGCAAGTGAGCCAAAAAGTTAATTTCCACCCCTTTATACAAATGATATACACTAGAGGGGTGGATAAATAACAGGTCATAGAAATAAAACTATTTTGTTTATTTTATCTATTGTAGCTGTTGGGAATCCAACCTCACTTCTGACATCCTCCACAAAGGAGCTGGCTATACACCTCTCAGAGCTGTCTTTCAAGAGTACAGGGGGCAGGTGTTTGATATTCAAAACATAGGTTTTCAATGTAGTGCTTCTTCAGAACTATCAGGATCATAATCAGAATCGGGTTTATTGCAGCCAATCACCTTCTCTGCAGAGCGAATGATATGCTGCAGCCTCCCCTTGTCCAGGGCAGTGGCAGCAGCGTACCACATGGTGATGGAGGAGGTGAGGATGGACTCAATGATGGCGGTGTCTTTGGCAGGCTGAACTTCTTCAGCTGCCGCAGGAAGTACATCCTCTGCTGGGCCTTTTTGATGATGGAGGTGATGTTCAGTTCCCACTTGAGGTCCTGGGAGATGATGGTGCCCAGGAAGCGGAAGGAGTCCACAGTGGTGACTGGGGAGTCGCACACAGGATGAAGGGGGAGGGTGGGGCTGTGGTCTTTCTGAAGTCTGTGACCATCTCCACTGTCTTCAGAGCGTTGTGCTCCAGACTGTTCTGGCTGCACCGGGTCACCAGATAGTCGATCTCCCGCCTGTAGGCGGAGTTATCCCCACCAGAGATGAGCCCAATGAGGTTGGTGTCATCCACAAACTTCAGGAGCTTGACAGACTGGTGACTGGAGGTGCAGCTGTTGGTGTACAGGGAGAAGAGCAGAGGGGAAAGAACGCAGCCCTGAGGGGAACCAGTGCTGATGGTCCTGGAGTCAGAGACATGTTTTCCCAGCTTAACGTCCTGCTTCCTGTCCGTGAGGAAGTCAGTGATCCACCTGCAGGTGGAGTCAGGCACGCTCAGCTGAGAAAGCTGAAGCAGAGCCGGGATGATGGTGTTGAAAGCAGAGCTGAAATCCACAAACAGGATCCTGGTGTAGGTTCCTGGGGGGGGGCATGTTTACTGCATCATCTACAGACCTGTTGGCTCTGTAGGCAAACTGCAGGGGGTCCAGGAGTGGGTCTATGATGGATTTCAGGTGGGACAACACAAGGCGCTCAAAGGACTTCATTACCACAGAGGTCAGGGCAACGGGTCTGTAGTCGTTTAGTCCAGTGGTCCTTGGTTTTTTGGGGACAGGGATGATGGTGGTGACTTTGAAGCAAGGCTGGCACATGGCATGTCTCCAGTGAGGTGTTAAAAATATCTGTGAACACCGGAGAGAGCTGATTGGCGCAGTGCTTCAGGGTGGATTTGGAGACAGAATCCGGTCCAGCTGCTTTGTGAGGTTTCGGCCTCCTGAACAGTCTGTTGACATCCCTCTCTAGGATGAGAGGGGGAGGGGGTGGGGGATGAGATAGTGGACAGTGGCCGATCAGTGGTGTGATGGGGGATGGTGTCAGGTCTGTTCCATTGTCTTTCAAAGTGACAGTAAAACTGGTTCAAGTCGTTGGCAAGGCGTGAGTCATTCATGAATTTAGGTTTGTAGCTGGTGATCTGTCTGAAGCCCCTCCAGACAGAAGCAGAGTCATTACTTGAGAACTGGTGTTGTAGTCTCTCTGCGTACAGCGGTTTAGCATCTCGCACTGCCTTGCTAAACCTGTACTTTGGCTCCTTAAACCTGGCCCGGTTGCCACTCCTAAATGCCTCTTCCTTCTCCAATCTCAGTTGTCTGAGCTTAGCTGTGAACCAGGGTTTGTCATTGTTATAACTCACCCTGGTCCATGTTGGAAAGCAGCTGTCTTCACAGAAGCTGATGTAGGACGTCACAGCCTCTGTAAACTCATCCAGACTGTTGGTAGCAGTCCTGAAAACATCCCAGTCACTGCAGTCCAAGCACACCTGGAGGTTCTCTACAGGTTCACTAGTCCACTGCTTTGATGTCCTCACCACAGGTTTACAGATTTTTAGTTGTTGTCTGTATGCAGGAATCAAGTGAACCATGGCGTGGTCAGAGTGTCCCAGTGGAGCTCGAGGGACGGCGTGATAGGCACTGCTTACTGTGGTGTAGCAGTGATCCAAAGTGTTCCCCTCTCTGGTTGGACACTTTATGAATTGTGTGTATTTGGGGATTTAATGGCTGAGGTTTCTTTTGTTAAAGTCACCAAGAACAATAACGTAAGGAGTCCGGGAATGTCTGCTCTACCCACAGTATCTGATCGGCCAGCACGCGCTGTGCCTCCTGCACGTTGGCCTGCGGTGCAATGTAAACACAGAGCAGAAAGTAGCCTGCAAACTCACGGGGGGAGTAGAATGGCTTACAATGTATAAATAAATATTCCAGGTCATGAGAACAGTGTTGCTGAATCACTGTCACATCGTTACACCAGCCACTGTTAATGTAAAAACAGACACCTCCACCTTTTGTTTTGCCAGAGAGTTCCATGTCGCGGTCCGCTCTGTAGACCCTGGAAGCCAGCCAGCTGCAGCGCGGAGTCCGGTATTGATCCAGACAGCCACGTCTCGGTGAAGCACAGAACAGAAGATGAATAAATGTTTCTGTTTTTCCCGACAGTAGCCAAAGTTTGTCCATTTTATATTGCACAGTGAGCGTAAGTTGGAGAGAAATATTCCCGGTAGCGGCGTGCGGTATCCTCTTCGGCGGCGGCGCAGCAGTGTGCCGGACCTTCTCCCCCTCCTCCGGTGTCTCACCGCATGAACAGCGGAAAGTGAAGCCTTGACCAGAATGTCCAATAATTCCACTAATGACACAAGAAAAGTCATAATTATGAGCTCTTCTCTGGTGAAAGGGCTCCGGGTATCACAGCAGAATGCAAAGTAAACAAAAGTAAACGTAAACAAAACAAAGATAGCACCAAAATACCACGGCTGCCCTGAGTGGCGCCATCTTTTTCACCTTTTTCTGTGGCTGTGAAGTATAAACTTTAGGGTGTCTTTTGATAGTAGTAGTAAAGCCATCGACAGTTTGAATGGTGCTTTCCTCGACTGTTTTGGAGCAAACATTATCCTGCAGCACAAGCATTATTTCAATGTACCCAAATGAAAGTTACAAATGAGTTTGCTGAAACTGAGCCGATCCATAGTATGTCACAACTCTTAATACATTTTTTTATTTATTTATTTATTTCCTGACTGTTAAATGTACTCTGATAAGCGTGAAATCGATCCCTCCCTGCTGCCTGCTCTGGTTACCTCCATCACCAAGGTATTGCTTAAGGTGGGTAATATTCTACGCTGCCATGATACTAATTTCAAGCGCTGCAATGCTGTGATAAATTCTAAAGTAACTTTGATTATTAGTAATATCCATCTTGTTGTCCTCTGAAGAATGAGATGAATGAATTCCCCTAGCACAGAAACCGGGGCACATCTGTGCCAGAGCACAGCTTATCCCCTAGGAACCAACACATAATATCCAATGTCTTGTGTGGTCTGTGGTTGTGTGTGTGCATGGCTTCAAGCATGGCATATCAGACGGCCCTCTGAGCATATTATGACACAAGTCAGAGAAGACCAACCTCTCTCTCTCTCTCTCTCTCTCTCTCTCTCTCTCAAACACACATATCTAAACAAGCAAAGGAATACAGGGCTCAGCTGTTCGATTGTGGTCTCTGGCAGGCTTTGTCCTTGGGTTAAGGCTTCAAGCGGATTGTTTTTGAATTGAATGTGGCTCCTGTTCAATTCCTTGGTCCTTGTGCCTCAGCCCTCCACCTGCCTGATCTCAATTCAATTCAGATTAGCTTTATTGGCATGAATGTGTAAAAACAATATTGCCAAAGCATCATACAAACTACATAAGAACAATCAACCATTTCATTAAACAAGTAAGTAAGTGTAAAGTAATTAAAGCGTATGTGTTTAAATGTGTTAAAAATTAAAATAAAATAAATAAATAAAACAGTAAGTGTGTGTGTGTGTGTGTGTGTGTGTGTGTGTGTGTGTGTGTAAAAAAAAAAATATATATATATAAAAATTTTAATAATAAATAAAATTAAATAAATGAAACAGTAATGTGTGTTATTATAATAATATATTAAACATTGAAATAAAATAAATGGATAATAACGTAAACGTGTGTGTGTATATTAATAGACAAAAAATTAAAGAGATAATTAATTGATTAAAAAAAATTTATAATAAATAAATAAAACATTTTTCTTAGTTTAGGACATTTTATTGTGCTCAGGTAATTTGCCAGTGTGAATTCTCTGCAAAAGTGAACTGATCAAAAAGTGTAGCTATGCTGATTGGGAAATGGTCAAGTGAAGAGTCAAATCTTCCAGTTGGTTTAAATTGGATCAGGAGTGGTTTTAAATATCTTGGAGTTTTTTTGGGGTACATCCAGAAGAATTTTGAGGGGGTTGTTGAAATATTAAAGGGACGTTTTGAAAAATGGAAATTCTTATTTAATAAAATTTCCTATAAGGGGCGTGTACTCATTATCAATAATTTGGTGGCATCCTCCCTCTGGCATCGGCTGGCCTGTGTGGATCCTCCAGTACAACTGCTGTCAAAGATCCAGTCAATCCTGGTAGATTTTTTTCTGGGATAATCTACACTGGGTTCCACAGAGTGTTTTGTATCTACCTAAAGAAGAAGGTGGGCATGGACTGGTGCATCTACAAAGCAGAACAGCTGCCTTCCGTTTGCAGTTTGTGTAGCGTCTTCTCTTAGGATCAGTGGATTCTAACTGGAAATCTTTTACAGACTTTTGATGGACTGGGACTGGACAGAACTTTGTTTTGGATGGATCCAAAGCAGATGAATCTCAGTAAAATCCCTGTATTTTATCGGAATCTTTTTAAAGTTTGGTCACTTGTAACAGTGCACCGAACAAGATGTGCTCTCTGTACAGGTTAATAAAGGAGCATTTGATTTATGGTTCAGCTATCACTCGTGAAAAGCCTCTTCCTGCGCTTGCATCTGGTCTTCTCAGGTCTGGAGTTACGACAGTGGGGACTTTATTCAGTCTAGCAGGTCCAGACTTTGGTAAAAGTGAGACAGTTGCTAATCGATTGGGGATGAGATCCATTCGTATAGTAGCCCAAATACTAGATAAATGGCGGGTCTCTTTAACAAAAGAAGAACTGCAACTGTTGGGAGACAATTTTAGGGGGTCATGCAGGCCTGACTGTAAAGACCCCTTTCCTAATCTAATGATGTCTCCAAATCTGACAGGTTGCACTGGTATTTTTTTGCATTTTGATAACTTGGTATTAGTGGGGCTAATTCGGGCAAATGGCAAAGCTTTATATAAACTCTGTGTTCTGTGCTCTGTGTGGACAGGAGGGTAGATACACCCTGGCGTTCTGTTTTGTATATTGGGGAAAATGTAAGACCACAGTGGCGAGCACTATACAAGTCACCGTTAATCAAAAAAACTGGGGATTTACATTCTGCATGGAGCAATTGCAGTTAATGCTTTTGTTTCTGTGTTGAATCCTGTTGTGGGTCAATGGTGCCCTATTTGTTCATTGAGGGACACTGTGTTTCATGCCTTCCTGCAGTGTGAGAGGCTAAAGCCTCTATTTGTTGTTATACAGTCACTTTTTGTTTGTTTTAATGAAAACTTTTCAATGGAGATTTTCATTTTGGGTTATAAATATGTGAAGAAGCTGCGTTTCAAATGTTAACTGTTAAACTTCCTGCTTGGACAAGCAAAGATGGCAATTTATGCTAGTCGTAAGAATAAAATAGAGCAATTGTCTAGTCATGACTGTGTAATGGTTTTTTCAATTGTGAGGTCTCGAATATTAATTGATTTTCATTTTTATAAAGCAATGAAAGATCTTGAATCTTTTAAGCAGAATGGAATTATAATAGCATGGGTGTGGTTGCTGACGAGAAATAATAATAATAACAGTATTTTAAATTGGTGTTTATTTATAAAAAAACATTATGTTGTATATGGACAAATTGATTGTGTAGTGTTGTATGCATAGTACATACATAGTCAGACTCACTACCGGAGCACTAGGAGAAACCGGCAGAAGATTAGGTTTGAGTTTGGCTCGCTCGCCATTTAACATTGCTGTATCCGTGCCTTTTGTTGTTTAATCAGAATCAGCTTTATTTGCCAGGTATGTGTACACATACAAAGAATTTGACTCAGGATTGTACAATGCTGATGATGTGCTTACTTACAATACAATAATAATACAATAATTAAAGCTGCAAGCAGCGTTGGGCGGGCCCTCGCACTTGTAAGCGCGTCCGCGCGTGAGCCGGCCGAGTAGCACATTCTGGAGCTCTGCCGGTGCGGCTGTGAATTTCCTACGCGGTTCCGACGCCGCATGAATGTGCTATATGTCACTTCCTGTATCCCCTATGTGGAGCTACATAGCACTTGCCGCTATGAATATAAATCGGTATTGACGTGTAGATGTCTGCGGGGTGGGAGAGTTATCAAGCACGTAAAGTTTGTTTCAGATGTGAACATGTACACTGAACAATAATGTACCCAAACAATAAAATAAATTCCTTTTATATTTCCCTGCCTTGTTGTTTATGTGTACATACAGAGGAAGAATGTGAGAACAGCACACATTTCATCGTTACTGTGTGTTAGAGCATGGGAGAACAGTGGATACTTTTAATACAGCCCACACCCCTAATACTGTGTAACTATAACAAGTAGAGAACAGAAGAAAAAGATGTTCTTTCTTTACAACTGTCTGCATAGCTTATTCATATTGTGTAATGAATGAAAATAAATAGGCCTACTAGGCTCCTCTCTACTTTGACATTTAAGATTAGCTTGTTTGATCCACCTTCATACACATGTGACATTACTGTACAACTTGAGAAAGGTGAGTTGTTTTCTGCTCCAGCCTGCCTAAAAGAAAAGCGTTTTTGGGATTAAATGGACTTTATTAGCTGCTGCAGTGCAGGATGAACTCAGAATAGACCCATTTCTCACCTTATTATTCTAAATCATGCAACGAAGAAGAAGAAATGCATAAGAAATCCTGGGACAAAATCTGTCCACAAATACTGTACAGCATGTAGTCTGATGACAAGACTTGTGTTATAGCTGACTTGGGCAGTGAAATGTTTAATTTTTTAATTCATGTGGTCATAGTTGTCCACAACTCAAATCAGAATATAAGAAGAAATGTTTTATACCACCTCAAGAAGGCTTCCTATCAGAAAGGTAGGAAGGTATTTCAAATGTACAACTGCAGTACTTAAATCTAAGTAAAGTAATTTCCCTGACATTTTTGTGTTACTTTACTTTTAATAGACATGTAAGAGGTTTTATACTTCCTGTGAGTATAATCCAATCAATCTTATTTTCATACTGTATATCCGTTGTGTAATTTGATAAATTGTGTTGTATGTCGTGCTCGCATCTCAGAGAAGACTCTGACTGCAACATGCGTCTTTGTAAAGAGAGAAACAGACAGAAAAAGTCTCTAACTCTGCCTGTCAGCTCGCTCTGCTCCGTTAAAACTGAATTTACCATACAGAATTGAATACGAGTGCACTCCAGATTTAGCTGCAGCCAGCTGACCGTGTGCTTCTCCCTATACCGCAGTTCTGTGTCCATGCATGCAGCAAACTGAAAGCACTGTCTGTCGGAGCGTCTACGTGAAAAGAGAAGGAAGACATTGCTGGTAGTATTGTCTTCAGAGTTGTTAAACACCTCAGCGCACTGAAGGAAGCCATCTGACTGTGTGAGGGGCAAGATCGTTGATGTCTGCAGGCAGAGTAGGAGCTCTCCTGTCTGACTGGTCCACCAATAGCAGAGAAGATGACCCCTTGAGACACAGCCCCTCCTCATTTGCATAATGAGGCAGAAATGCATACAAAAATTTAAAAAAGACAGGCAGAAATAAATACCATGGGTGAAAATAAATAAGGTAAATAAATACAAAGGAAGAATAAAACAGACAAAAATATTAAAACACACACATAAATAAATACATTAAAAAAATTAGTAATAAATAAAGTTGAATAAACAAATAAGGTAATTATAACAAAGGTGAATAAGTAAAGGCACTAATTAAAATATAACATTTATGTCTCCTTGTATAATTTAATTACTACCTACATTTATTTATTTACTTTATTTTTTTGTGTATTTAATTGGATGCTTATTTATTTATTGAGCATTTATTTATTTCTGTATTTATTTCTGACTGTGTCAGGATCGGTCCTCCATAGCGGGGTGGGAGAGTTATCAAGCACGTAAAGTTTGGTTCAGATGTGAGCATGTACACTGAAGTTACAACAACTTCCTGTGTCATGGCGAAGACTTGATCTTGACGCCACGCCACGGACACACCCATTGACGAAAACTCGCAAATAGCACAACTTTTCATCTTCAATGCCTTTAGAAGGCACAGCACAAATTTGAAGTCGGTCGGACTAAATCCCTAGGAGGAGTTCGTTAAAGTACGAAGTGTGTAAATCATCCAAAATTTGACGTAAAATTCAAAATGGCCGACTTCCTGTTGATTTTAGGGCATCGCTCCAAGAGGCTTTTTTGTGCGTCTGGACAAGATACACGTACCACAGAAAATTCGTGCACGTAGGTAAACGTGCGGCGGGGGCTGCTTCGTTAAAAGTCACTTCCTGTTGCCAGCAGGTGGCGCTATGACTGTGTGAATGTCAGCATGTACATGTGTTCAGGGCGGGACTCTCATCCTACATGTACAGTTTGGTCCAGATGTGAGCATGTACACTGAAGTTACGACAACTTCCGTGTCATGGCGAAGAGCTGATCTTTGACGCCACGCCACGGACACGCCCATTGACGAAAACTTGCAAATAGCACAACTTTTCATCTTCAATGCCTTTAGAAGGCACAGCACAAATTTGAGGTCGGTCGGACTAAATCCCTAGGAGGAGTTCGTTAAAGTACGAAGTGTGTAAATCATCCAAAATTTGACGTAAAATTCAAAATGGCCGACTTCCTGTTGATTTTAGGGCATCGCTCCAAGAGGCTTTTTTGTGCGTCTGGACAAGATACACGTACCACAGAAAATTCGTGCACGTAGGTAAACGTGCGGCGGGGGCTGCTTCGTTAAAAGTCACTTCCTGTTGCCAGCAGGTGGCGCTATGACTGTGGGTGAATGTCAGCATGTACATGTGTTCAGGGCGGGACTCTCATCCTACATGTACAGTTTGGTCCAGATGTGAGCATGTACACTGAAGTTACGACAACTTCCGTGTCATGGCGAAGAGTTGATCTTTGACGCCACGCCACGGACACGCCCATTGACGAAAACTTGCAAATAGCACAACTTTTCATCTTCAATGCCTTTAGAAGGCACAGCAAAATTTGAGGTCGGTCGGACTAAATCCCTAGGAGGAGTTCGTTAAAGTACGAAGTGTGTAAATCATCCAAAATTTGACGTAAAATTCAAAATGGCCGACTTCCTGTTGGGTTTAGGCTATGGCTCCAAGAGACTTTTTTGTGCGTCTGGACAAGATACACGTACCACAGAAAATTCGTGCACGTAGGTGAAACGTGCGGCGGGGGCTGCTTCGTTAAAGTCACTTCTGTTGCCAGCAGGTGGCGCTATGACTGTGGGTGAATGTCAGCATGTACATGTGTTCAGGGCGGGACTCTCATCCTACATGTACAGTTTGGTCCAGATGTGAGCATGTACACTGAAGTTACGACAACTTCCGTGTCATGGCGAAGAGTGATCTTTGACGCCACGCCACGGACACGCCCATTGACGAAAACTTGCAAATAGCACAACTTTTCATCTTCAATGCCTTTAGAAGGCACAGCACAAATTTGAGGTCGGTCGACTAAATCCCTAGGAGGAGTTCGTTAAAGTACGAAGTGTGTAAATCATCCAAAATTTGACGTAAAATTCAAAATGGCCGACTTCCTGTTGGGTTTAGGCTATGGCTCCAAGAGACTTTTTTGTGCGTCTGGACAAGATACACGTACCACAGAAAATTCGTGCACGTAGGTGAAACGTGCGGCGGGGGCTGCTTCGTTAAAGGTCACTTTCTGTTGCCAGCAGGTGGCGCTATGACTGTGGGTGAATGTCGGCATGTACATGTGTTCAGGGCGGGACTCTCATCCTACATGTACAGTTTGGTCCAGATGTGAGCATGTACACTGAAGTTACAACAACTTCCTGTTTCATAGCGAATCATCGACGCCACGGACACGCCCATTGACGAAAACGCGCAAATAGCACAACTTTTCATCGTCAATGCCTTTAGAAGGCACAGCAGAAATTTGACGTCGATCCGACTAAATCCCTAGGAGGAGTTCGTTAAAGTACGAAGTGTGTAAATCATCCAAAAATGGCCGTAAAATTCAAAATGGCCGACTTCCTGTTGACTTTAGGCTATGGGTTCTTGAGGCTTTTTTGTGCGTCTTGATATGATACATGTCCCCAGAAAATTTCGTACATGTAGGTTGAACGTGAACGAGGGGCTAATTTTCCAATTTTCTAGGTGGCGCTAGCGAGTCATTTTGCACGCCCATGTGCGAAACTTGTAGAATACGAAATTTTTCACCGGTTCTGACATGTTTGCAAATTTTGGTGAGTTTTCGAGTATGTTTAGGCCATGTCATTTGGGCCTACTTTGCAGAAAAAAAAAAAAAAAAAAATAATCCGAGCAATTCAATAGGGACCTCGCACGGTCGTGCTCGGGCCCTAATTAAAGCTGCAAGCAGCGTTGGGCGGGCCCTCGCACTTGTAGCGCGTCCGCGCGTGAGCCGGCCGAGTTGCATATTCTGGAGCTCTGCCGGTGCGGCTGTGAATTTCCTACGCGGTTCCGACGCCGCATGAAGGTGTATATGTCACTTCCTGTGTCCCCTATGTGGAGCTACATAGCACTTGCCGCTATGAATATAAATCGGTATTGGTGTAGATGTCTGCGGGGTGGGAGAGTTATCAAGCACGTAAAGTTTGTTTCAGATGTGAGCATGTACACTGAACAATAATGTACCCAAACAATAAAATAAATTCCTTTTATATTTCCCTGCCTTGTTGTTTATGTGTACATACAGAGGAAGAATGTGAGAACAGCACACATTTCATCGTTACTGTGTGTTAGAGCATGGGAGAACAGTGGATACTTTTAATACAGCCCACACCCCTAATACTGTGTAACTATAACAAGTAGAGAACAGAAGAAAAAGATGTTCTTTCTTTACAACTGTCTGCATAGCTTATTCATATTGTGTAATGAATGAAAATAAATAGGCCTACTAGGCTCCTCTCTACTTTGACATTTAAGATTAGCTTGTTTGATCCACCTTCATACACATGTGACATTACTGTACAACTTGAGAAAGGTGAGTTGTTTTCTGCTCCAGCCTGCCTAAAAGAAAAGCGTTTTTGGGATTAAATGGACTTTATTAGCTGCTGCAGTGCAGGATGAACTCAGAATAGACCCATTTCTCACCTTATTATTCTAAATCATGCAACGAAGAAGAAGAAATGCATAATAAATCCTGGGACAAAATCTGTCCACAAATACTGTACAGCATGTAGTCTGATGAACAAGACTTGTGTTATAGCTGACTTGGGCAGTGAAATGTTTAATTTTTAATTCATGTGGTCATAGTTGTCCACAACTCAAATCAGAATATAAGAAGAAATGTTTTATACCACCTCAAGAAGGCTTCCTATCAGAAAGGTAGGAAGGTATTTCAAATGTACAACTGCAGTACTTAAATCTAAGTAAAGTAATTTCCCTGACATTTTTGTGTTACTTTACTTTTAATAGACGCATGTAACAGGTTTTATACTTCCTGTGAGTATAATCCAATCAATCTTATTTTCATACTGTATATCCGTTGTGTAATTTGATAAATTGTGTTGTATGTCGTGCTCGCATCTCAGAGAAGACTCTGACTGCAACATGCGTCTTTGTAAAGAGAGAAACGGACAGAAAAAGTCTCTAACTCTGCCTGTCAGCTCGCTCTGCTCCGTTAAAACTGAATTTACCATACAGAATTGAATACGAGTGCACTCCAGATTTAGCTGCAGCCAGCTGACCGTGTGCTTCTCCCTATACCGCAGTTCTGTGTCCATGCATGCAGCAAACTGAAAGCACTGTCTGTCGGAGCGTCTACGTGAAAAGAGAAGGAAGACATTGCTGGTAGTATTGTCTTCAGAGTTGTTAAACACCTCAGCGCACTGAAGGAAGCCATCTGACTGTGTGAGGGGCAAGATCGTTGATGTCTGCAGGCAGAGTAGGAGCTCTCCTGTCTGACTGGTCCACCAATAGCAGAGAAGATGACCCCTTGAGACACAGCCCCTCCTCATTTGCATAATGAGGCAGAAATGCATACAAAAATTTAAAAAAGACAGGCAGAAATAAATACCATGGGTGAAAATAAATAAGGTAAATAAATACAAAGGAAGAATAAAACAGACAAAAATATTAAAACACACACATAAATAAATACATTAAAAAAATTAGTAATAAATAAAGTTGAATAAACAAATAAGGTAATTATAACAAAGGTGAATAAGTAAAGGCACTAATTAAAATATATACATTTATGTCTCCTTGTATAATTTAATTACTACCTACATTTATTTATTTACTTTATTTTTTTGTGTATTTAATTGGATGCTTATTTATTTATTGAGCATTTATTTATTTCTGTATTTATTTCTGACTGTGTCAGGATCGGTCCTCCATAGCGGGGTGGGAGAGTTATCAAGCACGTAAAGTTTGGTTCAGATGTGAGCATGTACACTGAAGTTACAACAACTTCCTGTGTCATGGCGAAGACTTGATCTCTGACGCCACGCCACGGACACACCCATTGACGAAAACTCGCAAATAGCACAACTTTTCATCTTCAATGCCTTTAGAAGGCACAGCACAAATTTGAAGTCGGTCGGACTAAATCCCTAGGAGGAGTTCGTTAAAGTACGAAGTGTGTAAATCATCCAAAATTTGACGTAAAATTCAAAATGGCCGACTTCCTGTTGATTTTAGGGCATCGCTCCAAGAGGCTTTTTTGTGCGTCTGGACAAGATACACGTACCACAGAAAATTCGTGCACGTAGGTAAAACGTGCGGCGGGGGCTGCTTCGTTAAAAGTCACTTCCTGTTGCCAGCAGGTGGCGCTATGACTGTCTGAATGTCAGCATGTACATGTGTTCAGGGCGGGACTCTCATCCTACATGTACAGTTTGGTCCAGATGTGAGCATGTACACTGAAGTTACGACAACTTCCGTGTCATGGCGAAGAGTTGATCTTTGACGCCACGCCACGGACACGCCCATTGACGAAAACTTGCAAATAGCACAACTTTTCATCTTCAATGCCTTTAGAAGGCACAGCAAAATTTGAGGTCGGTCGGACTAAATCCCTAGGAGGAGTTCGTTAAAGTACGAAGTGTGTAAATCATCCAAAATTTGACGTAAAATTCAAAATGGCCGACTTCCTGTTGATTTTAGGCATGCTCCAAGAGGCTTTTTTGTGCGTCTGGACAAGATACACGTACCACAGAAAATTCGTGCACGTAGGTAAACGTGCGGCGGGGGCTGCTTCGTTAAAGGTCACTTCTGTTGCCAGCAGGTGGCGCTATGACTGTGGGTGAATGTCGGCATGTACATGTGTTCAGGGCGGGACTCTCATCCTACATGTACAGTTTGGTCCAGATGTGAGCATGTACACTGAAGTTACAACAACTTCCTGTTTCATGCGAATCATCGACGCCACGGACACGCCCATTGACGAAAACGCGCAAATAGCACAACTTTTCATCGTCAATGCCTTTAGAAGGCACAGCAGAAATTTGACGTCGATCCGACTAAATCCCTAGGAGGAGTTCGTTAAAGTACGAAGTGTGTAAATCATCCAAAAATGGCCGTAAAATTCAAAATGGCCGACTTCCTGTTGACTTTAGGCTATGGGTTCTTGAGGCTTTTTTGTGCGTCTTGATACGATACATGTCCCCAGAAAATTTCGTACATGTAGGTTGAACGTGAACGAGGGGCTAATCATTTCCAATTTTCTAGGTGGCGCTAGCGAGTCATTTTGCCACGCCCATGTGCGAAACTTGTAGAATACGAAATTTTTCACCGGTTCTGACATGTTTGCAAATTTTGGTGAGTTTTCGAGTATGTTTAGGCCATGTCATTTGGGCCTACTTTGCAGAAAAAAAAAAAAAAAAATCCGAGCAAATTCAATAGGGACCTCGCACGGTCGTGCTCGGGCCCTAAATAATCCGAGCAAATTCAATAGGGACCTCACACGGTCGTGCTCGGGCCCTAATAATCCGAGCAAATTCAATAGGGACCTCGCACGGTCGTGCTCGGGCCCTAATAAAATCAGACTCAGGCTATAGTATAGAGAACACATATATACACACTATAAAGAAAAACAATATAGACAGATTGAGACAATAGTGTACAATGAGCGGAGTGCAATGGATGCACGAGTAAAATTATATCATTATTACGGAGGTGGATGAGATATACAGGTACACATACATGCATACATGTACACAGTGTGATGGAGCATAGTGCTGACGCAGGAAGTACATCCTCTGCTGGGCTTTCTTGATGATGGTGTCAGTGTTGGGCTCCCACTTCAGGTCCTGGGATATAGTGGATCCCAGAAACCTGAAGGATTCCACAGCAGACACAGGACTGTTGAGTATGGTGATGGGGGGCAGAGTGGGGGGGCTCCTCTGAAGTCCACGGTCATCTCCACAGTTTTGAGCGTGTTAAGCTCCAGGTTGTTATGACCGCACAAGAGAGCCAGCTGATCAACCTCCGTCTGTAGGCCGACTCATCACCGTCCCGGATGAGGCTGATGACTGTTGTGTCATCAGTGAACTTCAGGAGTTTGACATATGGGTCTCCTGAGGTGCAGTCGTTGGTGTAGAGGGACAAGAGCAGTGGGGAGAGCACACACCCCTGGGAGGTGCCAGTGCTAATAGTCTGGGCGCTGGATGTGATGTTCCCCAACCACTCCTGCTGACTCCTGACAGTCAGGAAGTTTGTGATCCACTGACAGGTGGAGGCTGGCACAGCTTTCCAGCGTAGCTCCTCTTTGCAGCTTTGATCTCCTTAGTCAGGGTGTTCCTGGCCTGGTTGCACAGGACTCTGTTCCAACTTCTGAAGGCTTCCTATTTGGTCTGACGGAGCTACCTGAGTTTCGCTGTGAACCAGGTTTTTTGGTTGTTCAATTCAATTTTATTTACATAGCGCCAAATCACAACAACAGTTATCTCTGAGCGCTTTTCATAAAACAGCAGGTCTAGACCGTACTCTGTGATGATATTTCCAGAAATCCAACTAAGTTCCCACTAAGAGCAAGCACTAGGCGATAGAGACAAGGAAAAACTTCCTTTGAAGAGGCAGAAACCTTGAGCAGAACATGGCTCAGGGTGGGCGGCCATCTGTCTCGACCGGTTGGGGGTGGGCGAGAGAGAGAGAGAGAGAGAGAGAGAGAGAGGGCAGGAGAGAGGACAAGAGCGAGAGAGAGGGCATGAGAGAGGACAAGAGAGAGAGAGAGGGCATGAGAGAGGACAAGAGAGAGAGAGAGGGGGCAAGAGCGTAACAGAGAGAAAGAGGGAGGGGGATGGAAGGAGAGAGAGAGAGGGGAGGGAGGCAGCCTACACAATATACACACAGAGCCAGAAACACCTGCAGGAAGTGATAGGAGGAGAGAGGAGAGGGACGAGAAAGCACAAGACTACAGAAAAGGGAAGAAGTCGAGTTAGTAACATGCATTAATGGGATGAGGTTGCATACAGAGGGAGTGAAAGAAGAGGAGAGAGGAGCTCAGTGCATCATGGGAAATCCCCTGGCAGTCTAGGCCTATAGCAACAAAACTAAGGGATGGTTCAGGACTCACCTGAGCCAGCCCTAACTATAAGCTTTATCAAAGTCTTAAGCCTACTTTTAAATGTAGAGATGGTGTCTGCCTCCTGAACCCAAACTGGAACCTGGTTCCACAGGAGAGGAGCTTGATAGCTGAACGCTCTGGCTCCCAGTCTACTTTTGGAGACTCTAGGAACCACAAGTAACCCTGTATTCTGGGAGCGCAGTGCTCTGGTGGGGTAGTAAGGTACTATGAGCTCTTTAAGATAAGATGGTGCCTGACCATTAAGAGCTTTGTAGGTAGAAGAATGATTTTAAATTTTATTCTGGATTTTACTGTAAGCCAATGCAGAGAAGCTAAGACAGGAGAAATGTGATCTCTTTTCCTGGTTCCTGTCAGAACAGGTGCTGCAGCATTCTGGATCAGCTGAAGAGTCTTCTCTCCTGATAATAAGGAATTTCAGTAATCCAGCCTAGAAGTAACAAATGCATGGACTAGTTTTTCTGCATAATTTTTAGACAGGATGTTCCTGATTTTTGCAATATTAAGTAGGTGAAAAAAGGCGGTCCTTGAAATTTGCTTAATGTGAGACTTAAACGACATGTCCTGATCAAAGATAACTCCAAGATTCCTCACAGTGGTGCTGGAGGCCAGGGTGATGCCATTCAGGGAAACTATATCTTTAGATGATTCATCACGGAGGTGCTTGGGCCGTAGAACAATAACTTTTATCTTAGTTTAACATTAGAAAATTACAAGTCATCCAGGTTTTAATGTCCTGAAGGCACATTTGAAGTTTAGCTAACTGATGAGTTTCATCTGGCTTGATTGATAGATATAACTGAGTATCATCTGCATAACAATGAAAGTTTATGGAGTGTTTCCTGATAATATTGCCTAAAGGAAGCACATATAAAGTGAAGAGGATTGGTCCGAGCACAGATCCTTGTAGAACTCCATGACTAACTTTGGCGTGCATGGAGGATTGATTAACATGTACAAACTTAAAGCGATCTGATAAATAAGACTTAAACCAGCTAAGAGCGGTTCCTTTAATGCCAGTGAAATGTTCCAGTCTCTGTAATAGGATATGATGGTCAATGGTATCAAATGCAGCACTAAGATCTAATAAAACCAGTACAGAGACAAGTCCTTTGTCTGATGCAATTAGGAGGTCATTAGTAATTTTCACCAGTGCTGTCTCTGTGCTATGATGAACTCTAAATCCTGACTGAAAATCCTCAAATAAACTATTGCTATGTAGAGCTGTATGGCGACTGCTTTCTCAAGGATCTTAGAGAGAAATGGAAGGTAAGATATAGGTCTATAGTTGGCTAAAACATCTGGATCAAGGTTGGGCTTTTTCAGAAGAGGTTTAATTACAGCTACTTTAAAGCACTGTGGTACATAGCCTGTTAATAAAGATAGATTGATCATATCTATTAGAGAAGTGCTGACAAAGAGTAAAACTTCTTTAAGCAGCCTAGTCGGGATGGGGCAGGTTGATGGTTTAGATGAAGAAATTATTGAAGTTAGTTGGTAAAGATTGAGGAAAGCAAAGCAGTCTAGCAATTTCACCTGCAATTTCACCCCGTCTTATATACAGTCTGCAACATGCATTTACTGACCACTGTTTTACCAATGCATCGGTGGAGGCAATGGTATCAGAAGTAAGCACACCATAAGTTATCGTGTGCAGTGCGTAGCAGGACCATCGACTGTATGATTGATAACAGCTGATACGCGCACATTAGTTTCTATCATGAGTAAGTAATAGCTACTCCTGCCAGACAGTGTATTGAACTTTACAGTGTTGTGATGTTAACACAGCATACCGTTAGTGAACACCCCAGCCGGTCAGTTTTTGTTTGTAATGGTAATGTATTACGTCCGACTATTAACCACACCCCCATTCTCTGTTTGAGAACGAACGTTAACCAAAAATGGCAGTTAAAACTGGCTGGAGTTACTGCTACCGCGTCTGTTTTTCTTTAGCGATAGTCGGCCGCAACAAAGTCAACAGAAAATACTTGATCAACAACTTTCCCTAGATCAACACTGAAGTGTTGATCAACACTGAAGTGTTGATCAACACTGAAGTTCCCTAGATCAACACTGAAGTGTTGATCTAGGGAAAGGTGAGAAAGATTTGCTGATTTTGAATTCCTGAGATAATTTTGGAACACTTTGGAACAAAGGAACCTGAGCACACACGTCGATGTCAGCGTGGCGCATCAGTTCATTCATCTAGTTTACTATGTTCATTCATGCCAGCCCGCAAAGCGTTTGAAGTGAAGGTATGGCTACACACACACACACCACAGGTGCGTTTGTGAGTTACTTGATTCCCCCATTAGGCTTAGCAGTATAGCCACGTTAGGTGGTTGTATTGATTTTTTTGTTTTATAGCCGTTTGTTATTCAGGATTACCGCCGTAGTAGTAGTTAGTTTGTTGGTTTGTTATGTAGTTTAGGGGGAAGTGAATGCCATAGATTTTATTTGCTCATTATATACGGTTTTAAAATGATTGTGTAAATTAAATGTAGTACATTTAAAGATGAATTTTGCATGATTTTGAGCATTTACAAATAGAAAATGGAGCCAAGTGGATCAAGATCCATCCAGATGGTACTAATAATTCATCACAGTTACCTCTTTGTGCTGAAATATTTGATGCACAAAATGAAAATGAGTCCTGTGTTTCGCAGCATTCTCAGAAGAGTGTGGAAAATGCTGCTGCTGTAGATGATGTTAAACCAAGTGATAGTGTTTCTAATGTTGCCAGCAGAACATCAAGGAAAATGAGTCCAACAGGAAGTAAGTCTACTGTCTCATCTACTTCGTCAGCACGTATTAAAGCAAACATGGCTTCACTCATTGTTCACCAAAAGCTGTTAAAAAACAAACATGCTCTGGAGGCGCAAGAGGAGCAGCTCAGGAAAAGGAAGGAGCTGCTTGACTGGGAGACTGAAATAGCTGCATCAATGGCTAAAGTAAACGTGTTGAAAGATTTTGGGAGCTCTCACGTGTCCTGTGCTGTACATGGTAAATCAGATGGAATGAATTCATTCATTTGGAGAGAGAACAAACAAAAGCCCGAACACTTAATGCTGAGGCTGAAATATTTGTGCCTATGACAGTTGCAAGATCTCAAGATGTTTCTGCAGGTAGCCACCTACTTGCACATTTGTTGGATGTAGGACCTGAACAAGGAAGAGTCGATCGGCAGCCTGCAAGCAACTCATTGGAGCAGTCTGAGCCAAATGTGTATCAAAGTGGAACTCAGAATACTCAAGCATGTCCTCGATCTCAGTCAAAAACAGATAATATTGTTCCTTTAATGCAAAGCCGTACTGGTCATCATGACATAAAATCAGTCTTAGAAAAACAAAATTAAATTACATCTTTGTTAGTTGAGCAACAGTCTCTTTTCTTCCTTCCAAGAAGAGACATTCAGATTTTTGATGGTAATCCAGTACAGTATAAAACCTTCATTCGAACCTTTGAACACATTATTGAAAGGAGTCATAGCTCTAAGGACTGCTTATACTTTCTGGAGCAGTACATTAGAGGGCAGCCCAGGGAGCTTGTAAGAAGCTGTCAGTATATGCCTCATGACCAAGGATATGCCAAGGCCAAATCTTTGTTGGAAGAACACTTTGGCAATTCACTTAAGATCGCTTCTGCCTATATGGAGAAGATTTTCAGAATCAGAAGGAGCTTTATTGCCAAGTAGTGTTTTACACATACGAGGAATTTGCTGTGGTGATAAGGTGCTACTCGTAGACAAACATAAAGTCAACATAAATAAATGTAGAAATATATAAATATGGAATGGAAGAACAAGGTTGCAGATATACATGTGCATTATTCTGGGTCTGTGCCGTGCAGAAGTAACACAACGGAAGAGAATATTGTGTACATATAGATATATAAACTGACAACATAAAAATATACAACAACAAAGATCAACAATCAACAACAAATATGTGCGACGTACCAGGTCTGTGCCCGACACGAGATGAAACAGGATTTACATGTGCAGAGACATTTGTATCATTTTTAAGGGGGGGGTGAGTGGTGAGTGAGTAGGGTGAGTAGGGGACCCGGGCCTTGTTAATGAAGCTAGTTGCAGATGGGAAGAAACTGTTTTTGTGGCGAGAGGTTTTGGTCCTGATGGACCGCAGCCTCCTGCCAGAGGGGAGAGTCTGAAACAGTTTGTGTCCGGGGTGGGAGGGGTCAGCTGCAATCTTTCCTGCTCGCCTCAAAGTCCTCAGGTCCAGAAGAGAAGGAAGATTGCAGCCAGTTACGTTCTCAGTGGAGCGAACTTACGCTGCAGCATGCCCTTGTCCCTGGCAGTGGCAGCAGTGTATCACATGGTGATGGAGGAGGTGAGGATGGACTCAATGATGGCGGTGTAGAAGTGCACCATCATTGTCTTTGGCAGGCTGAACATCTTCAGCTGCCGCAGGAAGTACATCCTCTGCTGGGCCTTTTTGATGATGGAGGTGATGTTCAGCTCTCACTTGAGGTCCTGGGAGATGATGGTGCCCAGGAAGCGGAAGGAGTCCACAGTGGTGACTGGGGAGTCACACAGGATGATGGGGGAGGGTGGGGCTGTGCTCTTTCTGAAGCCCACCCTCCCCCATCATCCTGTGTGACTCCCCACTGTCTTCAGAGTGTTGAGCTCTAGACTGTTCTGGCTGCACCGGGTCACCAGATGGTCGATCTCCCACCTGTAGGCGGACTCATCCCCACCTGAGATGAGCCCAATGAGGGTGGTGTCATCCGCAAACTTCAGGAGCTTGACAGACTGGTGACTGGAGGTGCAGCTGTTGGTGTACAGGGAGAAGAGAAGGGGGGAAAGAACGCAGCCTTGAGGGGAACCGGTGCTGATGGTCCTGGAATCAGAGACATGTTTTTGTGTATGTACATGTTCCCAGCTTCATGTGCTGCTTCCTGTCCGTGAGGAAGTCAGTGATCCACCTGCAGGTGGAGTCAGGTATGTTCAGCTGAGAGAGCTTGTCCTGCAGCAGGGCCGGGATGATGGTGTTAAAAGCAGAGCTGAAGTCCACAAACAGGATCCTGGTGTAGGTTCCTGGGGAGTCCAGGTGCTGGAGGATGTAGTGAAGGGCCATGTTTACTGCATCGTCTACAAACCTATTGGCTCTGCAGGCAAACTGCAGGGGGTCCAGGAGTGGGTCTGTAATGGATTTTAGGTGGGACAATGTTGAGTAAGAATGTATCATTTATCCAACTTAATACATTTCATTTATCCAGAATGTATCATTTACTCAATGTATCATCTATCAGTATGTTATGCCTTATGTTTTTCAGACATTTGTATAAGCATGTAACATCCCTAGGTAGATCTGAGTGTTAAACTGAACTCTGACGTGCCACTCGACTCTCTGCATAAGACCAAAGTTGACAGGCCAAGAAAGATGACTCTCTCATAAGTGTTCAGTGGAAAGTGTGTAATAGGGATGGGTCAAAAAGGGCATGCCACTAAAAGCATATGCACCTGAGGTATATTGTAGGACTTAGATACTACTTGGTGGGAAAGGAGAAAAGACCGTGTACCCAGATATTAAATCATTTTTGGGCCCCATATCTATGACAGAAGGTATGCGGATGGGGACATAGATCTCCATACCTGTGACAGATATTACGGAGACATAGATCCTCCATAGGCCTATAAATTTGGAAGCTACTGGTAGATGACCACAGACGCTCTTAAGGGGGCCCAAGGGGGCCCAAACTCTGGGAAGTGCCTGACCCGAGAGTTTACTGGTGTCTTATAACACATAAATGTCTACGACTACGAAATAGTACCCTCAGATAATGTGTTTATACAGTTAACTGACAATAAAGATGAATTAATATTTTTAAGGAGAATAGGAGAATTAGGATTTTAAGGGAGTATAATATTACAGGAACAGGGTTTTTAAGACGGTCGTAAAAGAAAACATCAAAGAAGAGATTTACACTAGTAGAACTAATTAATGGCTACATTAAATTGAAAAATAGGCAGGTATATCGCAGGGGCCCCACCTCCCTAGGGAGAGCCAAGGGCTATATAATGAGAAGCTCCACACCATGTTTTCAGTGTGCCTTACCGGTCTGCTAAGGCTTGCTCGGGTTTTGTCTTGGTTTGACAATAAACTCTGCATCGATCTCTGACCGACTCCAGTAACTTCTTTTGAACTCCAAGTGTTATCTACCAGCAATACTTGTAAAGTATTGAGGACAGATCTGGACTTCCAGCGGGCCTGAGTCTAGCGTTTTGTCCCTCTACAACAACACAAGGCGTTCAAAGGACTTCATAACCACAGAGGTCAGGGCGACGGGTCTGTAGTCGTTTAGTCCAGTGGTCCTTGGTTTCTTGGGGGCAGGGATTATAGTGGAGGCTTTGAATCAGGCTGGCACATGGCATGTCTCCAGTGAGGTGTTAAAAATGTCTGTGAACACTGATCAGCTCAGTTCTTCAGGGTGGATTTGGAGACAGAGTCCGGCCTAGCTGCTTTGCGAGGTTTCTGCCTCCTGAAAAGACCGTTGACTTCACTCTCTGTGATGGAGACAGCAGGGGAGGGGGTGGAGCTGGCCAACTCTGAGGAGGGAGGGGAAGAAGTGGTGGACTGAGGCTGAAGCTAAGTGGAGGAGTCACGGGGGATGGTGTCCGATTGACTCTCAAAGCTGCAGTAGAACTCGTTCAGCTCATTTGCCAGGCGAGAATCGTTTATGGAGTGGAGGACTTTGGGTTTATAGTTTGTGATCTATCTGAACCCCCTCCAGACAGAAGTGGCATTGTTTTCAGAGAACTGGTTCTTTAGTCTCTCTGAGTACAGACGTTTAGCTTCTCGCACCTCCCTGCTAAACCTGTACTTTAACGCCCTGCACCCGGCCCTGTCACCACTCCTAAATGCAAGGCCCCGATCTCACTAGCTCACTGGTTGGAGTTATAACTAGGTTCCGAAAAGGAGTCTGTTGTGCTCACCGCAGATATTGAAGCCATGTAGACTGAAACCTATTCAGGTTTCTTTGGGGGCCAGATGGAGATCATAGTCAGGCCCTGGTGGAATACAGAATGGTTGCACATCTGTTTGGAACCACATCCTCCCCAAGCTGTGCCAGTTTCGTCTTGAGAAAATGTGCTGAAGATAACCAGGAGCAGTTTAGCCAGAAGGTTGTTGAAACTGTTCTGCATAGTTTCTATATTGATGATTGCTTGGTATCAGTTTGTTCTGAAGAGAAGGCAGTATTGCTCTATCGAGAACTTCGAACTTTGCCAGCTGCTGCAGCACAAGAGTGGACAATCTGGTTGGAGGAGCTCTGTAACCTTGAGGATTTTAAGGTCAGTAGGTGCTTGAAACATCCAAACTTTGGAGTGGTTGTTTCTGCTCAGATACACCACTTTGCTGATGTGAGTGAGGACGACTATGGTACAGTGACTTACCTGTTACTGCACTGTAACATATCTCTGGACAGGCACAATGTGCATTCATAATGGGAAAGGTACATGTGGCTCCACTGAAATCCATTACCATCACCCGCATGGAATTGACAGCTGCAGTGGTTGCAAGCAGAATGGACAAGATGTGGAAGAAGGAGTTGTGGATGCAACTACAGAATTCAGTTTTTTGGACTGATAGTACCCTCTGTGTTGAAGTACGAGAACTCACGGTTGAAAACGTTTAGGGTGTCAGAGGTACTCATCATGTCTAACGTATGTCAGTAGAGATATGTAAATACAGCTAGTAATCCTGCAGCCTTGGCTTCGAGACGGGTTAAAGTGTAATCACTTTTGAAGGCTGACACACTGTGGAGCCTCAAACAAAGTGGCCGGTGGACCCTGAAGTCCTTGGAACGGTTTCTCCAGAAGATCCTGAAATGAAGACAAGTGTGTCTGTGAATGCTGTTCAAGCTGTTGAGTAAGTGGACTCAGTTATGCGTTGTATCAGTCACTTCTCCTTGTGGATCTGTTTGAAAAGGATGGTTGGCTGGTTTCTCAGGTTCAAGGCTTTGCTATTGGAGCTTGCTCAAAGGTGGAAACAGTTGACGGCAATTCTTGCTCGCTCTGGCCTAGAAGAAAAGCAGCTTGAACAGAAGCTTCAAGAGGAGATGCAGACCGTTAAGGCTAAGACAGCAAGAGGATGTCTTTCAGTTGAAGAATTTGACAGGGCAGAGACAGCAATCATCTGCTTCTGTCAAAGATGGAAGTTTCTGGACGAAATAACTAGTTTGCAGTGTAACAATTCAAAAGGGGAAAGTGTGAAGAAGAGTAGCCACCTTTACAAGCTTGATCCCATCCTCGACGAGGGCGTTCTAAGAGTTGGGAGTAGGCTTAGTAGAGCAGCTATGCCAGACAAGGCAAGACATCCTGCTAAATTGGCTAAGCATCTCCACATTTCTGACCTTGTCCTTCATTATATACATCAAAAGACAGGACATGGTGGTAACCATATGCTTTCTGATCTACAGCAGAGGTCTTGGATTCTGGGTGCCAGCGTTGCTATAACGAAAACATTATCCAAGTGTATGGTCTGTCGGAAATGTATTGGATTATCATTGTGTGCACGTCATCAAGTTTTCTCCCGTGTTTAGCCTACCGCAGCTGTTTTTCTTTAGAGATAGTCGGCCACAACAATTGGCAGGTCTACTAATCAGGGCTGTACAGTGCCGGAAAAATTATTTTCGAGCACAGTGTGCGAGGAAAGACTACAACATTTGACTTGCTTCAGTAAACTTTTGAAATGTTAAACTCATTGGCATGCATGAATGGCTATGATTATTGACAAATTTGAGACAAGCCACAATGTAGACCATTTTACTTGCACATGGGTTAAATAAATGAAACTTACTAGTGGTAAGCTATATACACTGCTCATAAAATAAGGTTAACACATAATCATCACAGTATAACATCAAGTCAGTTACACTTTAGGGATATCAATCTGTCCAGTTAGGAAAAGCAATTGTGAATCAGTGTCACCTGTTTTGGTGCAAATCAATGTGTCTGGAGAGGCAACAGCAAGACAACCACCAAACGGTGGTGGCCATAGACAGTTGCTCTCTCCTTATTCTTCCTGACTGATTGTTCTTTAGTTTTGCATTTTGCTGGGGTCCTTGTCACTACTGGTAGCATGAGACAGTACCTGCAGCCTATTCAGGTTTCAGAGGTAGTCCAGCTCCTTCAGGATGGTACCTCCATACATGCTATCGCAAGAAGGTTTGCTGTGTCTCCCAGCACAGTCTCAAGAGCATGGACGAAATACTATGAGAAAAGCTGTTACACGAGGAGAGCTGCACAGGGCTGTAGAGGGGCACCAACCCAGCGACAGGTCCGGTATCTGCTCCTTTGTGAGACGTGGAACAGGAGGAGCACTGACAAAACCCTACAAAATGACCTCCAACGAAACTGTCAGAATCAGACTCCATGAGGGTGGCATGAGGGCCCGATGTCCTCTAGTGGGATCTGTGCTCATAGCCCAGCACCGCGCAGCTGAATTGGCATCCACCAGAGAACAGCAGAATTGGCACTTCTACAAATGGCTTCCCGTTCACCAGGCGGCGTGGTGAACATTATGCTGCCTGCAACATCATCCAGAATGACCAGTTTGGCGGTGGTTCAGTGATGGTCCTGGGGAGGCATATCCTTGGAGGGTTGCAGAGACCTCCACGTGTTAGCCAATGGTACCCTGACTGCTGTTAGGTACCAGGATGAAATCCTCAGAGCCATTTTTAGACATTACACTGGTGCAGTGGGCCCCGTATTTTTCATTTAGGAGCACAGGTGCTCCTTGGGAATAAGATTAGCGTAGAGCCTTGCCAATGACTCAACAGAAAATATGAAAATGTGGCTCAGGAGGTAGAGCGGGTTGGCCGTTAATCGGAAGGTCGGCGGTTCAATCCCTGGCTCCCCCTGGTTGTGTGTCGAAGTGTCCTTGGGCAAGATACTGAACCCCGATTTGCCCCTGGCGGCAAGTATGAATGTGTGTGAATGTTAGTTTCCGTTTGAGCACTTAGGCTCAGTGTATGAATGTGTATGACTGGTGAATGCAGATGTACTGTAAAAGCGCTTTGAGTGGTCGAAAAGATTAGAAAGGCGCTATACATGTACGGAGCATTTGCATTTACATCTTTTCCTCTGCTCCACTGCTTTCACCGTCAATTTCTGCCACCTGTCACGTAAATGTCCTTTGAAGAAAATGGAGAAGATGCTAGCCAAGCGCTACTGTGTGGTGCAGTGTGCGAGTGAAAATCATTAACGTTAGTTGTGCTCTTACAGTCTTTACAATATGTAGGTGGTTGTCTAGGGCGCAAATTGGTCAGAGGGCGGCACAAGTTTTGACTCGGCGAATCAGCTCTGCCCAGTTGATACGACACCGACGACTTCATGTACGCCTCACGCTGTGAGTTTGTAACAGAGTGGTAACGTAACTGATATAGTTTTGCAATATAAACATCTTTGAACTTAAGCACAGCCTTGCTCTGAGCTGCACTTTATCAGAGCTGCTAAAGTTAACGTGTGTGGATTTGTGGTGAGATTTCTGCCTCATCAGTTTTGTTTTGGGGTAGTTTTGGTTACACATGCAGCATGCAGTCCCAAACTGTGTCGGTCAAATGGTCCAAAGGAGCAAAAACGTAATCCACAGCAGAGTAGGCTATAGGGCAGGTAGAATTAAAAATATTATAAAATTAAATGATGACGTTAGTCTCGTAATATTGCTTCTGAATGTGCAGAATGTTTTGAACATGAGCAGAAATCCTTCTGAAACACAGGAACTGGGCCCAAGTGTTTCTAACTCAATTAAAATTAATTAATTTATCATTGAGGGTATAGGTGCCACATATTTAAAAAGGTTATTTCCCCAAACAGAGACTCAAGAGGAGGAAAGGCTATGTGTGCCGACTCAGCAGGGATTGTATTAAATTAGAAAAGATGATCTACAGGAGAAAACACATTAAAAACATTAAAGCTGCAAGCAGCGTTGGGCGGGCCCTCGCACTTATAAGCGCGTCCGCGTGTGAGCCGGCCGAGTTGCATATTCTGGAGCTCTGCCGGTGCGGCTGTGAATTTGCTACGCGGTTATGACGCCGCATGAAGGTGTTATATGTCACTTCCTGTGTCCCCTATGTGGAGCTACATAGCACTTGCCGCTATGAATATAAATCGGTGTTGGCTTGTAGATGTCTGCGGGGTGGGAGAGTTATCAAGCACGTAAAGTTTGGTTCAGATGTGAGCATGTACACTGAACAATAATGTACCCAAACAATAAAATAAATTCCTTTTATATTTCCCTGCCTTGTTGTTTATGTGTACATACAGAGGAAGAATGTGAGAACAGCACACATTTCATCGTTACTGTGTGCTGTACCGCAGTTCTGTGTCCATGCATGCAGCAAACTGAAAGCACTGTCTGTCGGAGCGTCTACGTGAAAAGAGAAGGAAGACATTGCTGGTAGTATTGTCTTCAGAGTTGTTAAACACCTCAGCGCACTGAAGGAAGCCATCTGACTGTGTGAGGGGCAAGATCGTTGATGTCTGCAGGCAGAGTAGGAGCTCTCCTGTCTGACTGGTCCACCAATAGCAGAGAAGATGACCCCTTGAGACACAGCCCCTCCTCATTTGCATAATGAGGCAGAAATGCATACAAAAATTTAAAAAAGACAGGCAGAAATAAATACCATGGCTGAAAATAAATAAGGTAAATAAATACAAAGGAAGAATAAAACAGACAAAAATATTAAACACACACATAAATAAATACATTAAAAAATTAGTAATAAATAAAGTTGAATAAACAAATAAGGTAATTATAACAAAGGTGAATAAGTAAAGGCACTAATTAAAATATATACATTTATGTCTCCTTGTATAATTTAATTACTACCTACATTTATTTATTTACTTTATTTTTTTGTGTATTTAATTGGATGCTTATTTATTTATTGAGCATTTATTTATTTCTGTATTTATTTCTGACTGTGTCAGGATCGGTCCTCCATAACGTGGTGGGAGAGTTATCAAGCACGTAAAGTTTGGTTCAGATGTGAGCATGTACACGTAAGTTACAACAACTTCCTGTGTCATGGCGAAGACTTGATCTCTGACGCCACGCCACGGACACACCCATTGACGAAAACTCGCAAATAGCACAACTTTTCATCTTCAATGCCTTTAGAAGGCACAGCACAAATTTGAAGTCGGTCGGACTAAATCCCTAGGAGGAGTTCGTTAAAGTACGAAGTGTGTAAATCATCCAAAATTTGACGTAAAATTCAAAATGGCCTACTTCCTGTTGATTTTAGGGCATCGCTCCAAGAGGCTTTTTTGTGCGTCTGGACAAGATACACGTACCACAGAAAATTCGTGCACGTAGGTAAAACGTGCGGCGGGGGCTGCTTCGTTAAAAGTCACTTCCTGTTGCCAGCAGGTGGCGCTATGACTGTCTGTGAATGTCAGCATGTACATGTGTTCAGGGCGGGACTCTCATCCTACATGTACAGTTTGGTCCAGATGTGAGCATGTACACTGAAGTTACGACAACTTCCGTGTCATGGCGAAGAGTTGATCTTTGACGCCACGCCACGGACACGCCCATTGACGAAAACTTGCAAATAGCACAACTTTTCATCTTCAATGCCTTTAGAAGGCACAGCACAAATTTGAGGTCGGTCGGACTAAATCCCTAGGAGGAGTTCGTTAAAGTACGAGGTGTGTAAATCATCCAAAATTTGACGTAAAATTCAAAATGGCCGACTTCCTGTTGGGTTTAGGCTATGGCTCCAAGAGACTTTTTTGTGCGTCTGGACAAGATACACGTACCACAGAAAATTCGTGCACGTAGGTAAAACGTGCGGCGGGGGCTGCTTCGTTAAAAGTCACTTCCTGTTGCCAGCAGGTGGCGCTATGACTGTGGGTGAATGTCAGCATGTACATGTGTTCAGGGCGGGACTCTCATCCTACATGTACAGTTTGGTCCAGATGTGAGCATGTACACTGAAGTTACGACAACTTCCGTGTCATGGCGAAGAGCTGATCTTTGACGCCACGCCACGGACACGCCCATTGACGAAAACTTGCAAATAGCACAACTTTTCATCTTCAATGCCTTTAGAAGGCACAGCACAAATTTGAGGTCGGTCGGACTAAATCCCTAGGAGGAGTTCGTTAAAGTACGAAGTGTGTAAATCATCCAAAATTTGACGTAAAATTCAAAATGGCCGACTTCCTGTTGGGTTTAGGCTATGGCTCCAAGAGACTTTTTTGTGCGTCTGGACAAGATACACGTACCACAGAAAATTCGTGCACGTAGGTGAAACGTGCGGCGGGGGCTGCTTCGTTAAAGGTCACTTTCTGTTGCCAGCAGGTGGCGCTATGACTGTGGGTGAATGTCGGCATGTACATGTGTTCAGGGCGGGACTCTCATCCTACATGTACAGTTTGGTCCGGATGTGAGCATGTACACTGAAGTTACAACAACTTCCTGTTTCATTGCGAATCATCGACGCCACGGACACGCCCATTGACGAAAACGCGCAAATAGCACAACTTTTCATCGTCAATGCCTTTAGAAGGCACAGCAGAAATTTGACGTCGATCCGACTAAATCCCTAGGAGGAGTTCGTTAAAGTACGAAGTGTGTAAATCATCCAAAAATGGCCGTAAAATTCAAAATGGCCGACTTCCTGTTGACTTTAGGCTATGGGTTCTTGAGGCTTTTTTGTGCGTCTTGATACGATACATGTCCCCAGAAAATTTCGTACATGTAGGTTGAACGTGAACGAGGGGCTAATCATTTCCAATTTTCTAGGTGGCGCTAGCGAGTCATTTTGCCACGCCCATGTGCGAAACTTGTAGAATACGAAATTTTTCACCGGTTCTGACATGTTTGCAAATTTTGGTGAGTTTTCGAGTATGTTTAGGCCATGTCATTTGGGCCTACTTTGCAGAAAAAAAATAAAAAAAAAAATCCGAGCAAATTCAATAGGGACCTCGCACGGTCGTGCTCGGGCCCTAAATATCTACAGAATGCCTAAAAGCCTTACTGCATTATATTCTGTATTATGTTTTTATTCTATTTTATTCTATATTTATTTAATTGTCACCTGCTGCCGGAATATTGTGTTTCCCTTTATATAGAAAAACACATTTCCACCATTAATTGATGCAGAAATTTTCACCAGAATGCAGGAAATTAAGTCTTTAATGCTTAAAATGTTCTGGGGGAGGACCCCCCATTTCAGGAAAATTACCCCATAAATTTACTACAATGCAAGAAAACCCTATCTGGGTTGAGACACGGTTTATGTGTGTGTGAATGGATGGACATTCCCAGATCCCAGGTTAGGTTTGGTCTCCCAAATTAGGCTGTGATGTGGAGTTTGATAAGGCTATGTGGAGGCGGATCAAACTTATGGATTATCGTTATGGACCATGATTAGTGACTTGGCTGTTCATCTGTAATGCTAAAATTGTGAGTTTGCCTGCTGAACTTTTTAAACAATTCCTGAGGATTGAGAAGCGATTACTTCAACCCCTGCAGTGGACTTTTTAGATTTCCCCAAATGTAAAAAGGGGGAACGCCAATTTCAAATCTGGCCTAGGGCTCCAACGCTGTGGGCCGGCCCTGGCCCAGAGCTAATGCTTTAAAGGTTGGCCACAATCACAATTGTGACCAAAATTCTTTAGTGTATGAAAATAATTTTAATGCCATTATTCTTTTGATTGGAGCGTTTGAGCTTCCCACCCTGAGCACAACATCAGAGGAAAATGGCCAAACAGTTGGTGTAGGAGAAATCGGCATGTACAAATAAAAATAGAGTAAAATGGTTTTTCCTCATTTAGCAGCTTTTAATTATGTTAGCGCTCCGTTCACTGGTTCCTTGTAGCTATATATTTTCAGTTCAGACTGTTGCCCCAGCAGGTCGTGGTTTAGTCACACACACAAGTCTGTTGCTACGGTTTATCTCCCTGTTCCATCCTGCACATCTGTCTGCCTGGCCCTGCTTTTCTCTTACTTCCTGGGTGAATGAACTTCCCACATGAGCCAGGACTGCAGAGTCACTGCCTCAAAACTGTTAAGAGGTTCAAAATCACACATATTGGGTTTACAATATATAAGGGTTACACTATTTTCAATTTCATATCAGCCCAAAACAGGATTCAGTTGCAAGGCAAGTCAATATTTCTTCCTCTAATGCGTGATTAGGCTTTCTGAAGCAGGTGGGTGGATAAACAAAGCAGGGGCAAAGCAGAATGGAAATGTTTAACACACAGTCAGAAGTGTTATGTGCTTCTTTGAAACAAGTGTTGTGAGAAATCTGTCAAGCTGACTAGTCCCGCTATCATCTTTTCTGTCAACGGGATGCAAATTAAATAACAGAAATCTGATGATGTAATCACAAAGGAGATGTGTTGATGAAGTTTCTGACTGACTGGGCCATTTGATTTGTAAGGGGATTTGTACAAGAGCTTTTTTGGTCCACTAAAGTAAAATCTATTGGTGTTCATTAAACAACAATTATTTTTTCTTCAGTTTTCATTGACAATATTATTTATGTGTGTTTTCAGTTATATTTTTGACTCACAATGTCATTTTACTGCCTCTTGTCAGTTTATGGGCCACAGAGCCAAAACACTAGATAATATGTGTCGTATTAAAATTTTATTATTTATAGGTCTCAAAAGTGTTTTCAGCTTGATCAGCTTTGACCGTGGCCGATCAGTTTCGCATATTGAGGGGGTTAGTCAGCGTCTCCGCTTGGCGGGCATTATCTGAGGCACATTCAGCTTTCATCCCTGTGACATCACAGGGATGAAAGGGAGGGTGGACTACAAACAAGCTGTTTTTAAGCAGTTCAGAGCAGACTTTTGGGCTGGACTGGCCTTTTCACTTTGCAAACCTGTTACATGCACAAAAAAGGTATATAACTCAATAAAGGAGAGGGAAAAAGGTATAAAGCATAATACCACCTCTTTAAGAGTTGAAGCAACACAAAAATACATTACCTTTCTGTGGTTTCAAACTGTTAACTTTATCTTCAGTTTCACTTTAAGCTATATAACACTTTGTTAAATAAGATGAAATTTTTTGTCTTGTTAGCAATTAACTTTTTTCCAAAACTGTTATGTTTCTTTCTTTTCTTAGAAAGTACTGAATGAAAATGGTAAAAGAAGGTGGAAAATATAAAATGTTGTAATTTTCGGTTTCTTTTCCCTTTTGTGTGTGTTTGCTTGCACATGCTCCAGACTATCTGTCACAAGGTGTAGATCTGAGTGGCATTGAGGTGATTGAGAATGACTTGCTGCTGATCAGCAGAGCCAGGCTGGAGGTGGAGAACCAGGCCAAGAGACTGCTGGAACAGGGCATGGAGATCCAGGTACACACACAACTCACACACTATTTGCTTTTGGTCACGCTTGATTGTCCTGGACACGTTGTGCAGCTTGAACTTTGACCTCTCTGTTGAGAAGGGACAAGCAAAGATAATTCTTTTCAGGAATTAGTAAATAATTAGTAGAATATCAGAATCAAACCAAGTCCACTTGAAAATGTACTGGTGTGTATCAGCCTCATATCCTCTACACTCACATATTCAACCACGGTTGATGCAAAGCACCACATGAATATTGATGCATATAAGATGAACCTGATTATGGTGAATAAGCACAACAACTGAGAGAAAGCACATTTTGTTTGATGCAGCGTGTTCACAAACAAAAGAAAATGCATTGAGTTTAACAGAATTATATTATTCCTAGAAAGGTAAACTATATATTGTTGGTTGTAGCACACACCTTTCTGCTCATTCCCACTGCTAACAGCTGGTTGCCACAAACCCCAGAGTGATTATAGCCTACTTGTATTTGTACTGCGATGGCACGGTTCCGTCGGGTTGGTCAGTCCCAGTTCAGCTCACAGATCCAATAGCACGGCTCTTGGGAATCTAAGTCGATGTTTTAGCCAGTCATCATCATGGACCAGGAAATCTTTGTGGTCTCTGGACTCAGTCTAATCCTTCCATTCCATTTGCGTTGTCCCCCGCAGTGCCAGTACAGCCATGCATCATAATGCACGAGTGTCTGGCAGTACTTCTATGTTTACAGCGATTATGCTGAGTGCTTCACACCTTGTAGGTCAGTGGTATCTCCCACCCTGGGATATCATTTGAAGATGGAGGCTTGACATTGAACAGTACTGTACGTCAGTTTTGTTACACTTGGCCAAATATGATCAGGACTAGGGTTGGGTATTGTTACGATACCAGTACCAAAACCAGTACCCTTAAAGTGATACCAATACCAAAAGAGTACTTCATTCATAAAATAGACTACAGCTTGGGAGTTTTTTTGTATTTGACTAAGAGAGTAGGAGTGAAATAGTTTAGTGACCAAATGAGTTGTGGGAAACGAATTTAGGTACATTATTTGAAGCCTTTGTTGAAAGTAAACAACGGAGAATTATTTTGTTAACTTTCGCTCAATAAACTGAATTGAAGTACTTTACTTACTGAAGTACTTTTTAGGGCTGGGCACGTTAACACGTTATTATCGCGTTAATTAACGCCGACGATTAATTATTTTATTGCACGTTAACGCAGTTTTTTTATGCCATCGTCCATACCAACATAGTGTTTGTGCTGCTCCCTGATAAAAGATACCTGCTGATACCTGTTCAGAAAGAAAACAAGAAAACTGGACTCTGATGGGAACTTGTTTTAACAAGCTGGATAAAGGCAATGCCCTGGCAGTGGCAAATAGCTTTGCTTTTATATTTGATTTGATTACATTAATGTTTAAAGATTTACAAGAAATACTTTATTGCTACTGTGTAAAGGGAATACTGCTGGTAAAAAGCACCTTATTTGTTTGCAAAACACATGTTTTGGCACTTTTGTGTATATAGCAGTACATTTAAATAAAAGTGTGCAATACACTGCTTTAGAATTTATTATTTAATTGTGCGCATAACAGTGTGATTAATTGTAGGAAAATCATGCGATTAATTGCGATTTAAGATTTTAATCATTGCCCAGCACCAGTGCTTTTTCCGTGGTGAGTCGCAAACCTCCAAATAGATGACAGTAAGAATTAAAGCTGCAAGCAGCG